>NW_018407597.1:724731-750738 GCF_002113885.1 Mizuhopecten yessoensis
GAGGCCGAGGAGGCAGATGCTAGGGGAGGCAACATGCTCTGAAGGAGCGAAGTGCGCTCCGGGACGGCCGAATCCGTGGAAGGGCGTGGGCAAACCCCGTCCCCCAGAAGCTTCATAACTTCTGCACGTAAAGTGCGAAATGAAGCCGAAACCTCTGGAGGCACCGGATCAGCATCTCGGGGCCGGGATTGGGACACATCAGAAGGGCCTTCTGAGTCCAACCCAGACGAATCCAACGACTCTAAATCAGAGTCAGTAAACTCGCCGACTCTATCCTCATCCCGAGTCTCCGTAAAATTGGAGCAACCAGGAGAGCCCCGAAGAACGTCCCTCTCATCACTAGGAGAGGCACCCGCCGAATCCACCTCCATCAACGTCGCCCTCCGGGGAGGGGTGCGAGGAGGGGAAAGAGAACGTGACCTACCCGAGGGAACTATCGGGGCAATCGATAGTCCCTGAGGAACAGCAGGAGCAGGACCACAAGACCCTGGAACCTGCTGTAAGGTAGGAGTTGACACCGGACAGCGGAAGTTACTGGTAGACTCAAATTCCAAAATAGGAGCTCGAGCCAACGCAGCACGACCAGCCGCCCTAGCATCACGCGGTCTCTGCCTGACTGAACCGGCAGCAGAAGCTGGCCGGGAGCGCGAACGCTTGCGCGAACGGCTCGGTGGCGGATGGAGGGGGGGCCCCATCGCCGCAGGCAAGAAGGCGGGGGGGGCATATCCAGGCTGGAAACCCATACCACCCTGGGGTGGAGGGGGAGCGGCTGGAAAAGCCCCCTGCTGGGAGAAACCCCAAGACTGCCCATAGGCGGTCGGTGGTTGGGGCGGAGCATAAAAAGGAGCCTGTTGACCCCAATGAGCTCCATTCCCACCCTGCAAATAGGTGGGATAAACCAGGGAGGACCCTGGAACAGAGCCACCAACCTGATGCCCGAAACCGGAGGCAGGACCGGTTTGGGGGGGCGGGGTAGGGAACCTAGGGCCACCTACACACCCGCCGCCATAAGCCACACCTGGCTGACCTGACCAACTCCACCCAGACTGACCTACAGCAGGGCCAAAACCTGTAGGGCCAGTAAAACAAGCCCCACCAGGGGAGCAGCGTGCACCGGCAAAACCAAACGCAGCTGCGCTGGCACCTACCATAGGAAAACCTGGGGAGGAGGCACAAGGGATAGAGCTGGAAGCATAGGTTTTTACACCAGTGCTCACACCACCGTAAAATCCAGCCGAGGCTAGCGAGGCCGAAGCATCACTAACCACCGGACCGGGCAGCAAATGCTGCACAGTGGTGGACGGCGTGCTAGACGCCATCACCACGCCAGGGGCTACATCAGGGATGCAAGGAACCCCGGGAGCAGACAAAACTGCCGGGGGCCGGTCTCCGACAACACCAACACCCTCAGGAGTGGAGCGGACCGGCAGGAGGCCACCAACAGAAGCATCCGCTGACACAACATGGCTGGCCTGTTTAATATTCCCAAGGGAATGTTGGGCCACCTGCCCTCCCACCACAAATTGGGAGAGAAGGCCGCCCCCCTGTCCCCTAGTCACCGTGGTGACCGGGACAGAGCCCAAACCCTCACCCACGTCGACCGACAAAACGGAAGGCGGGGTGAGAGAAAGGTGCGGGTCCAAAGAAACAAATTGTTTCCCAGCGGCCCCGGTACGGGTCGAAACCGCCGACACGAACCCCAGGGAAGACTCGACAGAGGTCGGAAATCCGCTGGTGTTCTCCGAGGGATTAGGCCTAGCCTTAGCCCTCGCCCCACCCCTACCCCTCCTACCCGACTTACCTGCACGCCCTCGCGGGCGGGGAGAACTATTAATAATAGAAATTGGTTTCACAAGAGAAACCTCAAGACACTTCACTGGACAACCCTCCAGATGCCAAACATGTTCGATGTGGTGAGCATTCATTTGAAGAATGGTGAGGTATTGAGAATATTACTTTTCCAATGATCTTCTATGGCTCTTTCAATATACACCATGAATGTTCATGGTCTGAATAATTCTGGAAAACGAAGAAATTTATTTCATTGATTTCGGAAAATTCAAGCAGATATAATATAATGCCAAGAAATTCATTGTGGTGATGAAAGTACTATGCTTAAATGGAAAAGAGAGTTGAATGGAGAATGTGTTTTCTCAAGAGGTACATCCTCTTCTAGAGGAGTTGCAGTATTAGCTAAACGTGGTTTTTAATTCAAAGAGGGTAGATATATTATTATTATTTTTGAGCATGCACATGTAAAAATTACTTTATGTAACATATATGCACCCAATGATACTAAAGGTAAACAAACATTCTTTAATGTAATACGTCAGAAATTATAATGGGTGGTGATTTTAATTGTCTTAAATAAGGGTTTAGATAAAAAAATAACTGTACCTCATAAGGAGCAGAGGGTTGGAAGCTAAAGCCAAACAATATAATCAAGTCATTGGAATTAGAGGATATTTGGAGAAGGAGAAATCTGGATAACAGACGCTTTACATTTAGAAGAAACAATAAACAATCAAGAATAGACAACATTTTAATTTCTACTTCTTTAGACAGTAAAGTTTCTAAAACAGATATAGAGTTCTGTCCTTTTACAAAAGGTGACCACTATGGCGTGCCTTGTATAAATATGAATATGTCAAAAATTAACAGAGGTCCAGTATACTGGAAAATAAGTAGAAACGTCATAAAAAATGATAAATTCAAAGATATATTTACCAGATTCTGGAATGAATGGAAAAACAGTATTAATCATTTTGCATCACTTAAGGAATGGTGGGAAATGACTAAGACAAAAATTACAAATATATGTATATTTGTAAGAAAACTACTTAATGCTAAAAATAAAAAATTGAATATCTTGAAACTATTAAACAACAAGAAAATCAAATCAGCTCGTACTATGAAAATAAGGCAAACGCTGCAAAGGTAAGAAGTAGGATAAAATGGTATGAAGAAGGTGAGAAATCCACTTGTTATTTTCTAGGTCTTGAAAAATGTAGAGCGTTGAACAAACAGTGGGTCTCAATTAAATGTGAAGACGGAAGCTATAAAAATAATATAAACGATATACTTAAGGAACAAGTAAAGTTTTATAATAATCTTTTTACTACTGAAGGAAAAGATGTTGATGAAGCAAATAATCTACTGCAGAATGTAGAGGCAACTGTTGCAAATGAGGTAAGAACTGACTTTGAGAAATTGCCTACTGAAAATGAAATGTATTCGTCCATTAGTAATTTGAAAGACAATCGATCACCTGGTATGGATGGTATTATTGCAGAGTTTTATCAAGCCTACTGGAATTTAATAAAGCACAAATTTACTCATGTTATAAAAGATATATTCCAACCAAAAGAGCTATGCCCATCTCAATATAAGGGTTAACCCTTTTGTACAAACAGGAAGAAAGGGAGGACATCAAAAATTGGCGCCCAATCACTCTCCTGAATACAGATTACAATATTATAACAAAAATTCTTGCAGAACGCATTAAAAAGGAACTTCCAAATATTATTCATAGCGACCAGAAGGGATTTGTAAAGGGAAGAAACATAGAAGACAGTATTCGTTTAATCCAAGATATTATCGAGTACTCAAATGAAGAAAATAAAGGCGGAAGTATTATTTTTTTAGATCAACAAAAGGCATTTGATCGGGTGGAATGGGAATGGGTAGAAATGTGTCTTAAAAAATTTGGATTTGGGAAAGTAATTAAAGAATGGATAAAAATGACACATAAACAATCATCTAGTCACATCCTTACAAATGGCTTTATTTCAAAACCATTTAAGTAATCACGTTCCGTAAATTTATATCCTACAAGCTGAACCCATGGCATGTTCTATTAGGAAAAATATAACAATAAAAGGAATTGATATTCCGTATAGTAAAAATGGAAAAATTGAAGCAAAAATTAATATGTTTGCCGACGACTCACAATTATTTGCTGGTAATGAGAAATCTATTCATTTAATCTTTAAAGTTTTAAACCAATACGAAAAGGCATCTGGTGCCAAAATAAATAAGGAAAAAACAAAGGGCATGTACATAGGTACATGGAAACAGAGACCTCCTAACTTTAAGGAAAGTACTTGGGTAGAGCGAATTAAGGCTCTTGGGATAATGCATGGTTATGGAATAAACTTGGATGAAATTTGGGAAGAAAAAATAAGAAAAATTGAGTCAAACATACGTTGTTGGAAAAAACAAAATCTTAAACTTCAAGGAAAAATTCTTATAAGAAAATCATTAATACTCTCAACTATCCACTATGAAGTATCACAAACAATCATACCACAGAAACATAAAATCACCATAAATAAGATAATTTACACATATTTATGGAACTCCAATGTAAATAAAGTTGCAAAAGAAACATGTTATAGAGAAATTGAAATTGGTGGATTAAATATGATTGATCTTGACTTAATGGAGACGTTAAAGGGTATTAAAAAAATATACAAGATCATTCACTCAGAACTACAATACTGGAATGCGTTGGGGAAATACTGTCTTCAAAAATATGATTCTACCTTCCCTCAAAATTTCTTTTTGTGTAAATGTAACACTACAAAATCACTAGAATTACGAAATATTCCACAGTTCGATAAGATCACTCTTCAAGGTTGGCAGGTAATGCTAATACGACGTTCGGTCAAAACAAAAAATGAAATACTTAATCAAAGGATATTTGGAACACAAATATCACATTAAAAAAAATCCGATCTTCCTAAAAAACTGGACAAAATCAAATATAATGATAATAAAAGACATATGGAGTGAAGATAGAAATAATTTAATAAATTCTCAAGAATTAATGGAGAAGTTACGATTCAAAGATAACTGGATATCAGAATTCCCCATAGTCAAGAAGGCAATTTCTTCATGTAACAATTGGTTAGAAGAAATAAAATCAATTAACCATGAGACTCCAGAAATTGAACCCATAGTTATAACTGATGAACTACACATTACAATAAATAAAAGCGATGAAGTAATAGATCCGAATAGATTAAAGAATAAAATATTGAAAGAACTAATTTTGAATAAGAAATACTATCCCAAATCACAAAATAGCTGGGATGCTGTTTATCAAAATGATGACATAGATTGGTTAAAAAATTGGACTTCTTTAAAACCATCTATAGCAAACAGGAAATGTAACAACTTCCAATGGAAATGCTTACATAATATTATTTCTATGGAGGCAAAATTATTTAAAATGAGACTGTCAAACGGTTTATGTACACTTTGTCATATAGTTCAGGAAAATCAAATTCATTTATTCTTCAGATGCAATAAAATAACAGAAATTTGGAAGACAGTTGACTCATTGATAAACAAAGCCTTACAGGAAATATCAAATTCAAATCAAATATACCAAATAACTGAGAAAGTTGTACTGTTAGGAAGCTGTAATTTAAACCAAGAATATAATGCAATAATCAATTTGTTAGTCTTTACTACAAAGTGGCACATATGGAAAGAAAACAATAAGATAAAATTTGATGATGAATATGAAGTTGCTGACTTCACACAGCATATTTTGAAGTGTGTAAAACAAGAACTAAGGTTTACAATCAATGCAATTGAAATCGTTAACAGATATCAACAATTGGGGAACAAGTAACAAGCGATTTTTGCAAATTGAATTTGAAATCAATGCTAGAGAAATTGAGTAGAAAGAAAGAAAATGAATAAGGGAAAAATAGACAGATCGAGGAAGATGAGCGTACAAGATAGAGAGATTCAGAGAATGAATATGCTACATGTACTATGTACAGGGATAAGGCCAGCCCCCATCCTGGTACAAGTGTATTCCCTATTGTATTCGGGATAATAAACCATAAAATAGAAAAAAATGAGGGGTCAGGAAATTTCACACAGGTAGGAAAGCCATGATGTTAGACACATCCATCCCCTTCTATCGTGTAGTTTCCCGTACCTATCAAGTCATTGTTATGATTCGTTGAATATATTCGTAATTTAGGGTCAGGAATACCTTGGATAATATCGTAGTCCGGGGTCCGGAATATCTTTGATAAATTCGTATTTTAGGGTTAGGAATATTTGTATATTTGATGGGTTTTCATTTTAGGGTCCAGAATACGTTACATATTTTCGTAATTTAGGGTCCGGAATACCTTGGATAAGTTCGTATTTTAGGGTCCGGATTACTTTGGGAATTCCTATGGAATGTCTTGGGTACATGTACGTTTGTATTTCAGTGTGGATATGTTCGTTTTTCAGGGTCCGGAGTAGTTTGATAAGTTCGTTTTTCAGGATCTCAAATTCAATGTCGTCATTTTACAGATCTAAGAGCATGGGGGCTTTCATGTCTGACGGACGGTTTATAGTTTAGATATAAATACATGCATCGTATATTAACGTTCCTAAAGGATATCTTGCATTAAAACAGTTATTTGGCATATACTTTAAATCTAAAGACCGACTTTTTCTATGATTCTCAAAACTCTCACAGCTGAGCCTTTTTCAGGGATGACAACTTGAGGACAGGTATTTTTTTGATTCAGGCATTATGATGGGAAAAAATATTGATGTTTCTTTGTCTATGTTATAGATGGAAATTAATGAAGTTATTAAATTTGAACTCACACATTATCATTCTTTTGAAGAATTGTTAGGTGATTTATACAACTTCTGCCTTCATTTTCAATGTATTTTTTATCCATTACTACTTGTTTGCTAACCATCTGATATTAATAGGTCAAATACCCTGGCCAAATTCAAGAAGGATATAAAGACCTACCACTTTACGTCTGCATTTTAGATTCTTTGCACAGACGTCATGTACATACCACCGTTTATTTATTCATTTAAATGTACATTGAGATGTATAATGGTGATTGTAAGCCTTTTTTTTTGTTTATCAGATAAAGCTTATACTATTATCCATATATTGTAAAGCGCTTCGAGTAATTTTACAAATTATATAGGGCGCCTTATTATTAATGATAAGTAGTAGTATTGATGATGCTTTGGACGGTATATAATTCAATTCAATTTTATAACATCTCAATCCAAACAATATGCATTCAAAGGTTCGAACTGAAAATGAACCAAACAGCAACAAAATTATATATATGCATTACCATGAAACTTAAGCATGTTTCATGCCCACCACCCTCAGTTCAGTACCATTTTTATTAAAGAGACCCATATCGGGTAAAATGTTCGGTTCATTATATACGTGTTATATCTCACTTCATGATGTATTCATTCTAATTTCTATCGATCAAAAAATCTTAAAAATAATACTTCGTACGGTGATCCATCATCTTTATGTTTATATTATTGTTTATCAATATTACTTATCACTCACGGACTGGCCATACCTTGACGAAAGGTTATCTTGAGATAAATGATATCTATAAAAAAAGGTCTATTTGGGATGACTACACAAATTAAAACCTATCCCTGGTGTCGAAATCGCGGCAACCAGGTCATCGGTGTTTAAGTGAGAACACAATGGACATCCACAAATAAGCAGAGGAAAGAAGCTCATAAAAAATAGGCAAGCAGGTGTGTTGTTTATATATTGCATATTATTCACGAAAAGAACCCATGCAAGAGCTTAAAAGGAAAACTTTGCTTTAGTGTCATGTGAATGTGGCAGACCCCTTGAATTCCGATGAGTTTATTAACTGAGTCTAAAACAAAATCGGAGAATATCTTTGACACGTAAAACTCAGAAATTAATTTCTTAAAACGAAGAAAACATGAAGAAAAACAAGATGAAAAGGAACAGAAAAAAGATATGAGAGAATGTATTGGATATACAAAAAATAGAAGAAAACATAAATTGAAAGTGACAGAACGATTTAAGTGAAATGTCACAATGCAATTGGCTGATAAATAGCGTAACAATTAATTTAGTACGAGACTATTGTCATTTAATGCTCCAATGACTTTTCTATGACACAAAGATGTCAGATGTATTTTGAGCCACAGAATTATTTCCGAACGCGCCAGGAAAATGATGAAGAGTTTCAGGTATTGAAATCTATCTGTTCAGGGGAACACTACGAGGGTGCGTGTGCCTGGAAAGAAAAGTCGATTTATATTAAAACCCAGGTGTAATTTATACCCAAATACACAGCCGTGTCGATTTTTACGGTCTCAATGCCATTACATGCACCTTAAAGTGAATTTCCATCAGGAAGAATATACAAAATTGCTATATGATATTTTGAATGTTTCCTAAATAATAATTGCTCGATTAGATATAAGATTAGATATCAAGACTGCAAGCTTGTACACTAGACAACAAAACACTCAACAACAATTGTGATTGTAGTGGCCGTTTATTATAACGACATTATATAACGACATTACATAACTGCATATGACTTTACGTTAAAACAGTACATATAACAGTACGTAACATTACGTATTAGCCAAAGTAATGTAAAAACAAGTTTGACTAGTGTAGGTGAGGATATATTTGGCCACCATGCAGTTTGAAACGTCAGTGAGCAAACACCTGGAGTTTATGATAACCGACGTTTAAAATCTGCATCCCCCACCCGCAGCAGTATGACTGATTACAATGATGCAATTAATGAAACATAATATAAACTTACAATGGCAGATATATTCATGAAAATAATAGGCATTATCATAAAAGTAGAGATATGAACTAAGTTTTATGTATGTACAGGGAAAGGTAGCATCATACAAAACATGAAGTACAGTTGTCAATTATAAACGTAGCAGAGGATCATCGTCTCTTACTAATACACATTGTTTAACCTATAATTGACAGTGAACATATGCAAATGCGTAGTGAAATGATAAAAGTAGAACAGGAACAGAGGTGCATCACCCCATGCGCCTGTTCATGTTGTTTGTTCACCAAAATCGACACAAGTGCAATGATGCCCCATTGCACTGAAACGAGTCAAAAGTTCCATTTAAGCACAAACACAATTAACATATCAATAACACTTTTATGAACACAGCAAATAAGTCCTTCAAAAAGTGGAGCAAACCAGGTCATTGTGGGAAAGAGGTGCATCACCCCAAGCCCTATGACCGGTGTTATAAAGTCAGTATATTTTGATAAATCACACGATCTAGAATGGAATGTGCTCTTGAATGTCCTTGGAGCGTTGTAAACAAGCAATTAGACCACAATGCTGAAGGAAATTGTTAATAGTACCAGAGGAGGCAGGCAAACTTTACAAATACATAAAAATATGCTTAACAACAATGTACATGCGATCTCCCTGAGGATGCCATGCATCCGACAGGACAGACTGCTAACATGATGAAAAAGTTGGTATACGAATGTATCTCTTAAATGCTCTGGAATGCCATCTACCCATTGCTTGGATACCCATACTAGCTGCAGAACTGGCTGCTCCGATGCGGAAGCTGTGACTTTTGTAAAAGTCTGGGTTATGACCTGTTGCTATCAAGGCGCGCTTAAGTATTTTGACAAAATATGAATATGACACTGGTTTGCCCGAGCTGAAAATGTAGATGTTGCCAGGTGTGGCACCGCGAAGTTGTAAATAATGGTGTAAAGCGTACACTGGACAGTAAGTTTTGTCTGTTTGGGGTTGCAACGAAAGAGTCATTGGATCGAAATTATAATGTCCTTTATAAGACCGGAAAGTTATTTCCAACCTCGTTGGAAATTGTTGTGACGGATTTTTGAAGAATTTGAGGTTAGAAAGTTGCAATATATTGTGTTTGCCCTGTCCTGAAGCTATTTCTCTTACCCGCAAAAATGCATGAAAGGCCAGTAAAAACATGGACTTGAATGTTACCTGCTCATACTGTGACAGGTCAATTTGGTATAGGACCGATATTAATTTATGATGAATGTGCTTCGTAATCTGGAGCCTGGTGTCAGGGGTTTTGCCCCTTTTTTGTAGCCAAGTTAACATTTTTTCTAAGGCAAAGGTTTGGCAAGGATCAGAATAGCTTCGTAACTTGTGAACGTAACTGATGGCAGACACATACGAGACTATATTGGAAGTGGCAAAGCTAGATTGAACCAAGTATGCTATGAATAAGGAAAGCTGATCAACACTAATGGGTAAATGGCATTGCACTTGCAAAACATCTGTTAAAAAGCTAAACAATAAATTAAAAGATCTGCGGTACAACTGCTTAGAGCCGGCTGTGAGGGCATTAACCAGTAAACTGAATACCTCCGGAGTCAAATTAGTAGCAATGCCGGTGGTACTTGAAATGGACACTGGTCCATGTGTGGGGCATGTTGTCGAAAATCTAGTACCAGTAAACGAGACAGGAAATCATCTGCAGTATTCAATCGACCAGGTATATGACGGGCCTGAAATTGAATATTAAAAGTACGTGCTGCAATCACTAACCTACGCACTAACTTCATCATTGTACTATCGGTAGACGACTGCTTATTAATGATATGGACTACTGATAAATTGTCAGAATAGAATAGTACTGAAGAGTTTTTTAGATGGTTTCCCCATATTTCCAAAGCAACTGTTATGGGAAACAGATCCTTTATGTTAATATGATGGATTTTATTGACTTCAGGCCACTCCCAATAGAACCAATGGGTACTGAATACAGCCCAAAACCTAAGTTGCTTGCATCAGTATACATGCATAAAGTATCATAGGACTGCCACGCGGTTGGCAAAAGCATAGTAGTACCATTGAAGTGCTGGACAAAAACTTGCCACACTGCAAGATCGCTTTTAGACTCCTTTGTCAAGCGAACATGGTGATTGGGTTTGCTCAAGCCATACGTTAAGGCTATAAGTCTGCGTAGGAAATGTCTGCCTGGGATAACAACCTTGCAAGCAAAATTTAACAGGCCAATTAAGGACTGAATTTCCCGCAAGGTAGCCTTTTTTCTCAGAAGAAAAGCTGCTAGAGTTTGTCTGATTTTTCCCACTTTCTCTGTTGGCAATCTGGCCGACATGACCACCGTGTCTAATTCTATGCCTAAAAAAGTTTTGCAAGTAGTGGGAAGAACTGTCTTAGAGTCTTTGATTGGAATTTTTGCACTGGCACACAATTCCAAGAAATGATTCAAATCTGTTAGGCATTGGCCCGACATTGGTGGACCCAAAAATAAAAAGTCATCCAATACATGGACTAGACCAGCAACATGGAATCGTTGTTCCATTATCCAATGTAATGCTGAGCTGAATTTTTCAAAAATTTGACACGAAACTGCACACCCCATAGGTAAACACTTGTCGTAATAGTACTGATTATTTAATTTCATACCAAGCAAGTCATAGTCCTTAGGATGTACTGGTATAATACGAAAGGCTGACTCAATATCTGTTTTTGCCAATAATATCCCGGAGCCTAAAGTATTTATAATTGCTATAGCGTTGTCTAAAGTTTCGTAATGGACCACCTTATCTGTGTCCGAAATACCGCCATTGATTGATGATCCTAATGGATATGACAAGTGGTGAATAACCCGAAATTCACCAGGATCTTTTTTGGGGACTAAGCCAAGGGGTGAAATTTGCAACGTTTCAAATGGTGGGGTAGAAAAGGGGCCAGCTATCCTGCCAAGCTGAACTTCATGTTTCATCTTCTGACAAAGGAGGTTTGGATATTTTTTAGCAGCTAATAAATTATCGCACGATCTGAAAGACCGAGGACCTGTATAACATAAAGAGAAAACCCTTGTTCAAAACCGTTTTGAAGGAAATTAGTTAAATTTGAAGCATAATTTTCCAAGAAGGGAAGTATGTTGGAAACTTGTTCAGGGGTAGGAGTACAACTGTTAACGGGCTGAGGCAGTGGACATGGATTTGGGGCCACTTGCAGTAGTGGATGTGCTATTTGACCTAACACCTGTTTGGGGTGTGGAAGATTTAGTACATTTCCGAAAGGAATGTGGACCTTTGCAGAATTTGCATGTGTGTTGAAAGGACAGTTTTCTTTATTACAAAATCCTTTTTTTACGAAAGGCATAACACACTTTGCCTTGGCCTTGGGACCCGTTCTGAGCTACATTTGGTTGTCGTCTAGCCTGCAAGTTGCTAGCTGTCAAAGCCTCCAAATACAGCTCTGAAATAACTTAATTCCACATGAGTTAATGTGGGTTTACCTGCCTCCACTTACGAAATGTTACATCATAGAATATAGCAGCAGCATCACCCGCCATCTTGGTCTGAATTGTATTTGCATACTTCATAAGAGAAGCAGTCACAGTAGGCTGAGCCTTTGTCAGAATGGTAACGAAAATTTGGAAGGCACTCTGCAATTGGTCTATTGTTTTGATTGGAATGACCTTACTTTTAGGTACCAGTGACAGAGTGTTGGCCTGGATGGTTATGTCAAAATTGTCTGATTTACTTGGATTTATGAGGGCGCCAAAATCAACATACTGATCAGACTGAATTTTCTCTTTTAGACGGGGCTCAAGGCACACATCGAGAGGGCGGCTGATGCTGCTAAACGAGACAATATTATCATAAGTAAACCCACCCACTAAATTTGATGTTGTCTGACCCAACACAATGTCAGACACTGACAACGGGGAATCTGATGGCTCGGCATGTTCCTGACTGCCACTCTCTCCTGAAGATGTAGGCCTAGTCAAGGGTTGTTGGTCTGGAGCCCCAAGTGCTGCAGAAGGGATGGACTGGCGGTGTGATTGTTGGGTTCCTAGGGCTGCTGATGTCACAGACTGGTGGGTAGATTGAAAACCCAGGGAAGCTACTGAGGGCAAGACTGGGTTTGACGATTGTTGTGGGTCTTTCATCACCATACCTTCGGCTTTCATGAGTTTAAACAATTCAGCTGCAATCGCAGCAACAGGGGCAGCAGCTGTGAGTGATGTGTGTGCCTCTGATGGCTGGTGCTGCTGTATGTTACTGCCAGACTGGTGCTCTTCCCTGGTAGGTGCTGGTCTGCCCCTGGTGCGTGGTGTTGCATGTTGAACTTGAACCGGTCTGTTTGGCACCAATCAGTGATTCAAGGCTGCTGCTCTCTTCCTAGTAGGTGGCATTATGCTCAAAGAGAAAAACAACAAACTAATAAACCTGGTTGATGAATTAGCGAGCCAAAATAGGGTTATTTACCCTACAACAATGCAAATGTACCAGTGACTGACATAAGAATCCATGACACCTGAATTTTGACAAAGTCTGACAGTCACATAGTGACCGTATGTTAAAATATTTATAATTATTTTCAACATCTGAATTCACTCATGGTATAACAGAAAATATTGTGTTTTTTTGTTTTTATAGAAATTCAAGATGTTAATGGCTAATTTTGAGCCTTACACACAACGTTCGTCTATCGTCCGCACAGGTGAGCAAGCAATGCTCGTCCAGATTTGTATTGTTCGCGCATCGTGCACGCACCGTGCGCACATCGCACGCACATGGCACATTGTGTACATTGTGTACCGTTGTGCGATCCCTCAACTGTATTATTGTTATCGGTATTATTGGGAGTCGTGCTATTGGTAGTGGTATTTTGTTTATGATATTATTGTTATTAGTATTATTGTTAGTGGTATGATTGTTATTAGTATTATTGTTAGTGGTATTATTGTTATTGGTATTATTGTTATTAGTATTATTGGTAGTGGTATTATTGTTATTGATATTATTGTTATTAGTATTATTGTTAGTGGTATTATTGTTAGTGGTATTATTGTTATTGGTATTATTGTTATTAGTATTATTGGTAGTGGTATTATTGTTATAAGTATTATTGTTATAAGTATTATTGTAAGTGGTATTATTGTAAGTGATATTAATGCTAGTGGTATTATTGTTATTGGTATTATTGGTAGTGGTATTATTGTTATAAGTATTATTGTATGTGGTATTATTGTAAGTGGTATTATTGGTAGTGGTATTATTGTTATTGGTATTATTGGTAGTGGTATTATTGTTATAAGTATTATTGTTATAAGTATTATTGTAAGTGGTATTATTGTAAGTGGTATTATTGTTATTAGTATTATTGTTATCGGTATTATTGTTAGTGGTATTATTGTTATTAGTATTATTGTTAGTGGTATTATTGTTATTGGTATTATTGTTAGTGGTAGTATTGTTAGTGGTATTATTGTTAGTGGTATTATTCTTATAAGTATTATTGTTATAAGTATTATTGTTATTAGTATTATTGTTAGTGGTATTATTGTTATTTGTATAATTGTTAGTGGTATTATTGTTAGTGGTATTATTGCTAGTGGTATTATTGTTATTAGTATTATTGCTAGTGGTATTATTGTTATTGATATTATTGTTAGTGGTATTATTGTTAGTGGTATTATTGCTAGTGGGATTATTGTTATTAGTATTAGTGCTAGTGGTATTATTGTTAGTAGTATTATTGCTAGTGGTATTAATGCTAGTGGTATTATTGTTATTAATATTATTGTTAGTGGTATTATTGTTAGTGGAATTATTGTTCGTGGTATTATTGTTATTAGTATTATTGTTAGTGGTATTATTGTTATTGGTATTATTGTTAGTGGTATTATTGTTAGTGGTAATATTGTTATTGGTATTATTGTTAGTGGTATTATTGTTAGTGGTATTAGTGTTAGTGGTAATATTGTTATTGGTATTATTGTTAGTGGTATTATTGTTAGTGGTAATATTGTTATTGGTATTATTGTTAGTGGTATTATTGTTAGTGGTATTAGTGTTAGTGGTAATATTGTTATTGGTATTATTGTTAGTGGTATTATTGTTAGTGGTAATATTGTTATTGGTATTATTGTTAGTGGTATTATTGTTAGTGGTAATATTGTTATTGGTATTATTGTTAGTGGTATTATTGTTAGTGGTAATATTGTTATTGGTATTATTGTTAGTGGTATTATTGTTAGTGGTATTAGTGTTAGTGGTAATATTGTTATTGGTATTATTGTTAGTGGTATTATTGTTAGTGGTAATATTGTTATTGGTATTATTGTTAGTGGTATTATTGTTAGTGGTAATATTGTTATTGGTATTATTGTTAGTGGTATTATTGTTAGTGGTATTATTGTTAGTGGTATTATTGCTAGTGGTATTATTGTTAGTGGTATTATTGTTAGTGGTATTATTGCTAGTTGTATTATTGTTATTAGTATTATTGTTAGTGGTATTATTGTTATTGGTATTATTGTTAGTGGTATTATTGTTAGTGGTATTAGTGTTAGTGGTAATATTGTTATTGGTATTATTGTTAGTGGTATTATTGTTAGTGGTATTAGTGTTAGTGGTAATATTGTTATTGGTATTATTGTTAGTGGTATTATTGTTAGTGGTATTATTGCTAGTTGTATTATTGTTATTAGTATTATTGTTAGTGGTATTATTGTTATTGGTATTATTGCTAGTGGTATTATTGGTAGTGATTTTATGAGTAGTGATATTATTGATTGTGATATTAATGGTAGTGTACGTCTGTAATGTTAGTTGTAATACCGGTACTGGTAGCAGAACGTCTGTAAGTTATATAACTGTAGTCAGTTTATATTAGTATTGGCTAGTGGTATTATTGGTACTGGTATGACTGTTAGTAGAATTACTTTTAGTGGTTATACTGGTAGTGATGTTTCTGTTAGTGATATTAGTAGTAGTGGTATTAATGATAGGTATATTAATGCTAGTGGTTTTATGTTTATTGGTATTACTTGATATATTTATTATAAAAAAATTCTGTAAAAGAATATTTTGTATTTTTTATTCGTTTTATTAAATATTTTCCGAATCCAAGTAATAATAATGTAAAGTTGAATGAAAAGTACGCGCAGATTTCTTAGTTCACATGATGGTTATTTCCACAATATGTGGAACATAAATAGAAACCCTACAAAGACACAAAAGGACAGGAAGGAAATGGACTGCAAGCCAGTCTGTGGAGCAGGACGAGGGCGCTCTCAAGCACCGGGACATCGTCGGAGCAACCTGCTCAGGCCGGCAAGGGTTGGGTACAACCCATTTTCAGACGTGGGAAGGATCAGATGATAAGGAGAAAATATCTCTGGTACAGGGAGAAATCCGCAGAGAAGAAGAAGGGACCAGGAAAGCAAGGGCAGTGGAAATGGGCTCTCAAGGGGCATGGACGAAATGGAAGCTGCCGGAGCGGAAACTTACATGGAAAGACCTGTGGCGCTATGAACCATTGAGGATCCAGTTCCTGTTGCGGTCGGTATATAACACTTTACCATCGCCAGCGAACCTCCATCTGTGGGGTCTAGTTGAAGAGCCAAAGTGTCAGCTATGTCAAGAACGTGGGACCATGGGCCATATCCTTTCGGCATGCAAGACAGCGATAACACAGGGACGATACCGGTGGAGACATGACCAGGTGCTTCGGGAATTGGCAGATGTTCTCGAGGTGGAAAGGAAGAAGAAGAGACCACCTCGTAAGCACAAACCATCCTTCATCCGGTTTGTAAAAGCAGGGGAGAAGGAGACGAAAGCAACATCAGGCAACACTGGCATTCTGGAAGGGGCAGAGACATGGGAGATGAGAGTTGACCTGGGGAAGAAATTGGTGTTTCCGGACGTCGTACAGACAACGCTACGTCCGGATGTGGTGATATGGTCTGCCGAATCCAGGCAGATTATAGTCATCGAGCTGACTGTGCCCTGGGAGGAGCGGTGCGACCAGGCCAATGAGAGAAAGAGAGCCAAGTATACGGAGCTCATGGAACAATGTAGGGAGCGAGGGTGGCGTACTTGGCTGTTTCCTGTGGAGGTCGGATGCAGAGGGTTCCCGGCACGCTCAGCCTGGAAGACATTGCAGGCTGTGGGATAAGTTGGAAAGACAGGCAAGACGGCGGTGCGCAGGCTAGCAGAGGTTGTGGAACAGACGGGAGGAGAAAGACTGGAAGCCATCCATTGACGGGCAGTGAGTTGATCGCCACTGTCGACCCACCATCACGAGGACGTTCCGGGACAAGGGTTGAAACGTCTAGAGACTGATGGACCCGGCTGATGATGTCAATGGATTCGCAGTATTTCACCAACTGTATAGGTACATAAAACAAATCCACTCAATTCATATATTTACGAAAAAATGAACTATAATAAAAAAAACTTTTTTGTAGATTTAATATTTTTAATATTAGTTTCGGTGAAAAAACAATAAAAAAAGGAACAGCCAGAACTCCAGTCTACACACAAACTTCAAATGTTCGACTTCCGCAGATCAGCTGATTTTGTTGAAACAAAAATATGTATCTATAATTAATAACTAACCAACACTTGATATTCCTTTAATTTTTGAAAGATGATCTTATTGTATGCTTTTGTTCGCATTAAGCACCGCATATTATATATTTTAATAAGTTTATGTCCGCACTATTTCAAATCATCGGTCACCATAGTAACCATCCAGGGCACTCGTCGGCCGAGCACCCGTCGGCAGTACGCATTGTGTAAATGATAATAAGTTGGTGGATGAAGTGCCCTGTGTCATTACAAAGTTATCTGAGTTTAATGTGTAAGTTGATGTCACAGGGATCACCCAGCCGAACGTTTGGGTGTTAACCTACATATGTAGATAGTTCGTGACCACGAGGAACCGATTGCGAGTCGGAAGTCAGTATTTAATATGACGATGTTAAAAGGTAATTTATTAAGTTTTAAATAAGAAATAATAATAATAATAATAATATAACAATGGTGTACCATTCATGATTTTTGTAATGTTTATTATTATTTTTTGCAACTACGGAGAAGGGGAGATAAATATTCTCAGAAACGGTATGCGTAGTAATATGATTGTGTGTGAAATCAGCTGACTGGTTGCATGATAATCGTTGTATCCATAGTGTATTCATGGTCAAATGGCAGTTGTTTTCTGCTGGTAGATTCATGTACAGAACAAACATCAAGAATGTGAATATACATATCTGATAACACACTTGAAAGTTATTGTATGAATTTGTTCTGCAAAAGGTCAAAGTGAAAATAATCACCTAAAATCACAGATTATGTCACATATAAACTGGTATCGATGACCGATCATAGCACAAAAACGAATGACATATATGTTGTTGTTTTTTGCATTTTCTACGTTGCATTAACTCCTTTTTCCAAAAATACATATAAGAACAAAAAGGTTTATACGGAATGTTTTTGGTCTTATCTACGATGGCCCGTTTCAGCCGGCAGGTTACAACCTAATCATTGATAAAACTGTCCCTTTCTCCATGGCCCTTTTCAGTCGGCAGTTTACACACCTAACGTTTGAATTTGTCCCGCACTAGTCAGAGGCAAAAGACAACTTAACGGCATAGGTTTTTGTCCCCAGTAAAGGAGAAAGGCGAAAGACACACTAAACATTGATGTTTTTGTACCATTGGCAAAATGTACCTACGTCAATGGCCCGTTTCAGCCGGCAGTTAACTAACCCAAGATTGTAAACTGTCCCTAAATATTCAGGGACAGAAGACAACCTTAATACAAAAGACAAATGAGTTTTCACCAAAGGATACGTGCATGGAATTTGTTCACTTGACGCCATGACCCTCCCGATAACCTTCAGTTCATATGCGGTCGTTAGTACATTCCAAATACGATATAAAGGCATCACCGCAAAGACGAAAAACGATATCTCGTAGTTTTCATCAGTCTTTCGAAGCGGACCAAGCTCACTTTCAAAATGTAAGTTTTGTGTGCATATATATTTTGATATACGTTGTGATGACTGTATATCTGTGCGTCACAGTTGCTCTCATATAAATTCAATTCAATTCAATTAATTCTTTATTGCGATTTTGCTATTATATTTAAGTTATTTGAAAAATTAAAAGATCGCAAGTTCAACTAAACATGTACCGAACGTAGGTACATTTTTGCGTATTCCAAATATATCAAATAGATACATTTTACGATTTTCAGTTGTTTTACTAATTATAATACGTACACATAAAGGACTACTATCGTCATCTTATGTTAATTTTTATATATGTTTTGTCTGACATGAGCAGGCCTCTCTTATTCAACAAAGACAAATATAAACCATTTATATATGATTCACGTTTTTTCTAAATCATCAATGTTTTTGTTTAGGCCATTCATTTGCATAAAGGAGGACAGTGATGCCCCGTCGATATTTTCCCCCGTTCACGAGGAGCTCACATTGGACGATTTAAGTAAGTGATGCTTATGATAATACAACGTGCGTTTATTAGAAAAGCTATATAAGAGATATGACATATATTATGAAGATATCTTACATACATATTATTATAAGTTGTATTTGTTATATAGAGTACGAATATCAATCCTAATATAGTGACTTAAACTATGTCGCTAATACGTGTGCTTGATATGTATGGGCGCCGTTCTCACCTCTTCGAAAGGCAGGAGTGATAATCACTTATTGAAAATTTGAATTGTTGATATTACTCATTGAGTGAGCGCTATCATCAAATCGAATCGATGATGATATCAACAAATTGGATTGAAATATAACACAGTGGCCATATATATAAGTATCTGTATGATTTGTAACATTGATTAATCGACGGCGACTGTATGTGAGTGTTTTAATGGTTACATGCATCAGATTGCATAAAACTTTTCTCTAGACATCCGTGTATGCTTTAATGTATTCGTGATCCATCGAAGATCGACAGAATGCTACAATTTCAGTTTGATATGTAAATGAGGCTAATATCATATTAGCTAATATTGTTATTAATACATGCAACTAGGGATTTTGAAACATGGCTTGTTTGTTTTATAGGGACAGCATTTCCGCATATTACGTCATTGCGTTATGAATATTCTGCAAATGGGCAGATCCATCATATATTATGTAGGAATGGAGTCTTCGTCGAACCAGAGGGCGGATGGGGGAAAAGTGAAAGGATTTTTTTGCACTGTTTGCGATACAACTTGTACGTACTTTGTGATTTGAATTGATATTTTAACGAACCAGTATTGGTCTGAATGAAATTTGAATGTCTGTATTTACGAAGTCATAAAATGACACTAAAAGTAGAAAACGAACTCGTTTGTTTGGGGTTTTACGTCCTTGCAAACAGGTAAGGTCATACAATGTTTAAGGACAGGTGTCTAGGGAGACATCACTGAAACGAAAGAGTAGGTAAGAAAGTTAGAAAAATATGTACTGTACCGGATCAGAATAATGTTCGTATACTTATGTTTGACCGTCTTTGACTGATCAGATAATTGTTGTTATGTATACAATTCTTTGGAAATCTTATTGATATCAACTTAGTTATAGGCATTAACAAGTTTCAAACCTTATATTAAGAACATGATATATTTACATTTTATAACAGCAGAGAAGTAATACTAACAGTGCGGATAATGAGATTTGTCGAATTTCCGAGACAATTCGACCCTTTGTCAAGACCAACATATAGAGTAATTAAATGACACAAAATATATAACAAAACACAGAAAAATAGCTATCACTGAATAATATGCTGATTTTAAAGCATATTCCTTCAGACGGCTGGTAGCGGAAAGCTTATCTATTATATCAAACGCATCTTTTGATGGTGTACTGAGAAGAAATACGGTTCTATATTTGACTTGTGTTATCTAACTGTTCCACATTTATTTCTTAACAAGGGGGCGGATTGCCTCGGAAATTCGACAAACCTCATTGTCTACACTGCCGGTAAAACTTCTCTGCTTGTATATTAATTTAAGTAATATGTATCCAACGAACTTTCCTTTTTTCGAATCCAGTGCCCATATTGGAACAAACCGTCGCTTTAAAGTATGAAACATACAAATATGTATAATCAAAAACAACGAAAACAGTTGATGACGGCATGATACATTATCGGTATTGTTCTAAGCAAAATACATTTTGGTCCTAAAATGTTTAACTACTCAAATCTACATCTTTCCAGCGAATGCTGCAAGATCTACTCTGTTTGATACTTATCGGTCACAATTAAGCAATAGAAACAAGGCTTCTACTTCTAATGCGAGAGCAGCTGGCAGTTCTAGTAGTACAGTTCAACGACACCACGAGAGACCAGCTACTGTTATGGTAATTACGAATATATATATATATCATAAGTCATGATATGAATGAGATGGTTATTATCTAATTTTGTGTATGGTTCATTACTTTCATATGAATATTTTACTGATCAAACTGAATTTTATTATTGTGTCACTTGTGTCAAATGTGTTAATATGTGTTAGTAATGGCGGCAACTGCATAGAGACTTTTTATTGATATTTCAAAAGAAAAGTTATTTAACTTGCAGGTTTAAGTCGGCATTGGACGATTTAGAAATGGAGTATTTCGCAAAATATCTGCACACAGCCTTTCTGCAACTGGAGGTCAAGTGGTAGTCGGTCCATTTCCGAAAAGCACAAATACAGTAGAGGCAATTCAATTGGCTGCATTCGAGAAATTCCGCTGTTCGAATCGTTCATTTAGAAACACGTACACTAGGAGTGAAAGGTTCTACTTGGTGTACAACGACGGGACTATCATTGATAAACTCCCAGACAAGTGCGGAGATTTCTCCATTAAAGGTAATTTCGTGAATCCCAAACTAAAGTATGACCGGATCAGATTTTTCCTCTGTGAAAAGGGTTAGTATACATTTCAAACTTTAGTTAGTTAGACTTTGAACGTTCAACAAAAACACAGTCACCTGAACTGTTATTAACTGTACCAGTTGCTATACAAATCATATAAAAATACTAAGTACATATACTCGTTTTTCTTATCTAATATTTCACGTTAGTAATTAAGTTGTTTACGATGAAAACGAACATTAGAGGATAGGAAGTGAGCATTATCATAACATTTATATTTTGTTACGGATGTTTGTGCAGTTACATTTCTCTTGCTCTTTTTTTAACATTCAGCTGATCTACAAGACGTTGAAATCGTAACGGATTCAAGTTCCTCGTCAGATGATCTCCCTGAGCTGACATTTTCTCGTCAGCAACAGAGTGATTCCATTGATTCCACACTTTCCTTGGTCATGGATGTGAGCTTTTATATTGAATCGAATTTATTTGCAATGAGTCGTTTCCTAATAACTCAGCCATTTCGGTAAGTATAAACTGGTGTATAACATATTTTAGAACGATCATATAGAAAATTATCCTTCATCTCTCTCTCTCTCTCTCTCTCTCTCGTTTGGTATGAAAAGAGGTGAAAGTGCTGGGAAACTCTATTCCCTTTGTTTATATAAACATATTCCTTACATAAATTTCCGCACTGATGCTAGAGCTGCTCTGATTATATTCAATTACAATTGTTCGGATTCAGCTCCTACTTTAGCAAACAACCTGATACATACATAAATTGCCAACACATTATATGACATACTAAGCGTGCCATATTTTCCATCAAGCCATTTGTTTAAAACAATAACGGTTTTTGTTTCAAACAAAGATCCTGCTGAAATATCTGAGCGACGGACACAAAGTGGGTTCGGCGGATGAGGGCGAGACTGTCACCCTAAAATTTCACGATAGATGTCTGCGACTTGATGATAGACTCATCGAGGTGTCCGCCACATCACACGTGCGCATGGACGTGGAAATAAAGAAAACAAGGTTGATTTTGTAATATAAATAAACAATTAGAAAATGGCAAATTAAAACAGACAAGTCAGTGGCAGTCTTTTGTTTTTCGCCTCATATAAACGTTGTGTGCATTTTATATCTACGTATATCTCACATTTAGTTTTAGAGATGGGTGGTTGTGGCTGCAAGTTAGGGTAATACTTCTGTTATTCAATTGATATTTGTGATGCAAAAGTTACAATATATTAGCATCGTATTATTATATTGATCATTCTGATTGTTTCAGTGATGGAGCAAGTAACGATGTTGGGATTGAAGATGTAGGTGTCAGGTAAAAATCTTATGCATCGCTGTGTTCATATTTATCGAAACAAGCGCTGTTTCCGAGATAAAGTAGTATTAAGCTGTAATATTTTTAAAAGTATTTAATATGAAAGGACGCATTCCTAAGTAGTAATGTATATTTTATTTTTATTTCAGTAGCATACCGGGGGTTTCTTTAACAATGCGGATGTTCAGAATAGAATTGTAAAAAAAACACTGGACCAGATGTAAGTAGCAATATGTTTTATTACAGAATATATTCTGTTATGGTGTGTATACAGATATGTTTTGTCAGTTATATTTATTCAATTTTATTATTCGTTGTGGCTTCTTACAGTGACGATAGGAAGGAGCCAGTTTCCATTCTGCGCTGTTACAGGGACATCTTTCTCCGAGGGAGACCCCTTGACGTAGATGCTATATCTATTTGCCCAACCGGAGAAACTGCATGTATTTTCGTCGGCCGGAACAGCATTCTAAATGATATGACCACTGAGATTGTTGAAGTCCATAATTTGAGATTTCTATTGGAAGTAAACTTTTATGGCGAAGAAAGTGAAGACTTTGGTGGTCCTCGCAAGGAATTTTTTCGTCTTGCCGAGGAGGCGATCAAGACACGTCTTTGTGAGGAAGCTGACAACCTGAAGCTGGACGACCTACACGTAGCATCTAAAACATTTTACGTTGCCGGGATTGTCCTAGAAAATTTACCATTTTTGTTCGCCTTATTTCACATCATTCTTTACCTATACGCATTCCTGCATGCACCACTGAAAACAATACAATATCAATATTCACTTTGCTTTGTATGTTTTTTTTTAAACAATTGAAATAGTTCATATGTTAATAAAGATAAAATCATATACGAGAAACAAATGCAATTGTTGAGGTTTCGTTCGTCGCTGGGAATGTCAGCAGTGAATATACGGTAAATGCTACAATTTATGGCCAAATAACAATATAACTGTGTTTCCCGTTTCCCGACCGACCCTATTTTTTCATGCCGAGCCTAATCCATATTATTGAATTGTGTAACTGTCACTGTTATGCCTTTATTAGCTATTCAATTTTTCAAAGTGTAGATATAATTTGCTATGTATTTTATCAGCCTTGGCTTGTGGTTAATATAGTGTTAATATTAATGTACTTTATTTGTTGTTCAATTAATTTGAACTGGTGGCAGTGGAAATAGTGAACAGAAAGCATCAGTACTACAAAAAGAACGTAATACTGGTGACCATCAGTGGAGTTAAACTTTGTGTCCAGCAGTAAGAATGATTTTTTTATTTGTGTATTTATTTTACATGAATCGAAAATTATGTATTTCGTGTCATTCATACTTAATTAAAACAAATGAATATTTTTAACATTCAAGGAGGTAATCAGATTTTCTTCACCAGAAAACTATATAAAATAAAACAAAATAACATGTTTTTCCTACCTACCTATCTATTTTTTGTAGCCGAAACAGGAAACACCCACACATTCTTGTTTGGCCCTACATGTCTTACAAATAAACTGGGTCGGACATACCTGTGTTTGGGGCTAATGGCTTTAAAGCATCGTTAGCTCTGTAACGATGAACTCGTGCACGTATTATGAGGGCTATTTATTTACGCAGTGCATTTCATTAATCAGGATCAGGTCTGGTCTGGCCTCAACCTGTGATAAGAGTTGCTGTTTCACCATTCATCAATGTCATATCAATTAACTATGTGTATTTGATATTGATGGACAACCGTTTATATATATGGAATAATGGAATACTTTTTAACATATCAAGATTGCTTTAAGCATACCTTGCTCATTTTACATTGTAAGTATCGAGTAATATGTCTGATTTTATCGTCGATATTTCTTTTCGGAGCTAACCATTCGTATATCAAGACACAAAAATAGACAAATAGTGACAGAGAATAAACATAAGACAAAAATAGGTGATTGCACCTAAGAAATCTAGTAATAGATACAATATATAATCATTACACGGCACTATATATGTATATATATAGTATAATATAATGGAAAACAATTCAAACTTGACTTCATTTTGACTAAATTTAGTCTGAAGCAATGTTGGGTGAAGGGGACTATAAATAGAGGTGTGCTATTTCAATGTCACCCGAAAATAGATTTCGCGCGTGTTTTCACACAAGGCATTGTATTTGTGTTTAAAGTGAAAGGCGAGCTATCGGGATTAAATAGTGAGTCGGTTTGCATCAACACTGAGTGTCACTTCCCTCCTCCACACGGTATTTAAATTCATCACAGGTGTCAGATAATTGATTCGGACAACGGCTACAGAGATTAATAGCTATATTAATAAACACATTGTCTAAATGATTGATTGATTGAACAAAACAATTTGAGATCACGTTTTTCATACTTTAATTTGTTATGATATTCTGTGTTTCCTTCTCAACACTAAACAATATTGCTCTATATTGTTATAAGTAAATATTTGCATTTAAAGATATATATCTGTTTTACCGTCAACTTTGATATTGTTGACCTTAAAACTAGGAAATTATCATAGATGCGTTTTCTTTGACATATAAAGCCATCAACCTAAAGACGGATATACAATGGTTTGAAGTATGAAATTTTAAGTCTGTCTCACTTTAAATCTCTCCTATAATCATGTAATGTTAGATTTACCTCATCAAATATCTAAACTGAATTAAGAAACTGTTACGTAGCTCCGGTATTATAGCATAATTTTATAATCATATAGATAACTATGAAAAAAGATGATTGTTTAAGATCCAATTGGTTTCAGTCATCTTTTGATCACTTCACTATTAATCACGAAAAGTGGTCTAGCATACTCTATAAATCAGCGAAAATATGATACATAATTGAAGTAGTTATCAACTAACTAACATAAACATTAGAACTTTAAAACTATAATTAATGATACATATACATCTACCAAGTGGGGTTTAACCAACTTAAGATAGTATAAGATGCGAGTGATATACTTAAGAGCTAGATTGCTTTTTAGGTCACCTGAGACAAAGTCTCAAGTGACCTATTGCGATCGCCTTTTGTCCGTCGTCGTCCGTCGTCCGTCGTGCGTCCGTAAACAATTTACATTTTCGACTTCTTCTCCAAAACCCCTGAACCAATTTCAATGAAATTTTGCAGGGACCTTCCATGGACAAAGGTCAACAAAA
>NW_018407597.1:752160-774666 GCF_002113885.1 Mizuhopecten yessoensis
CATGTTAATAACTTGATTGGAATTATAACCTTGAGTTGACAGTTTGATACTTTGAAAATTTTGAGCCAGCCCTACCCCCAAGGGCTGTAGGGTGGGGCTCAAGGGAGTCAGTGTGCTAAAATTTCTTCATTTTCCTTGTTTAGAATCAGAGGTGCTAGTTTCAAATCCTTTTTAGTCTGAAATCTGTATGCTTGATATTGAATAAGGTGGTTTTATTGTTTTTTGTCACTTTGAATAATATTTCTGTTCATGTTAAAAACGAAATCAACTCTCTGTATAAATATATATCAGGTGACCGTTAAGGCCCATGGGCCTCTTGTTGATGAATAAAGTTGTCACTTTCAATAAAAGTCGCGGCAATTTACCGACACACACATTTACAGCGAGATAGATGCGAGTTGTATGGGGTAATGTGTTTGTTGTTATAATAAAAAAGGCCGGACACAGGTTTTCAGATTAAACTAACCACATTTCGCCTATTGCTTTACTATACAAATTCTTTTCCGTAAATAATACATTCACAAGGACTTTAAAGGAGATTACAATAATACAGTGCGTGCTACATACCTAAATATTCGCTTATCTAAAACCAGTTATTCCCTTACCGTACCCCACTTTCACTTCGGAACATGTTTACTTCATCGTATAATACAGCGATTTCACCAGAAAAGTGTATACAGGGTCCATACAAAAACACGTACGTGCTTGCTGCAAGGGGCCTCCGGGAAAAGTCTGTCTGACTTTATCACTGTCGCTGGATAGGTTGACTATCAACATGAAGCCTTCCAACTATACATTGTACGATATTGTCCAAAATCAGATAAAAGTTTTATATGTGAATGCAATCAATTATAATTGTCAGCTTACTTTTCAACACGTTAATCTGCGTATGAACCGAACCAACGTAGACTTGCACAAGTTACATTTCAACACACTCATATATCGTCCATAAATATTTGTACAGTTGGTGCCTACAGATTATTTTTCATTCGATATTTGGGTTTATATTGATATATTAAGCAATGGTTCAGCAGAATATTGTCATGTTCCGGAGAGTTATGTGGCCCTTTTAATAGCAGACACAACACATGTACGTTGGATTGGACTTGCGTACCTGTTAAATGAATATTTTAGCTCACCTGGTCCGAAAATCGGGATGAGCTTTTCTCGCACCACAGACAGAGATATCCGAAGTCAAACACCATGCTAGAATTTTCTATCTCGTCCGATCTGTCTTGCACATTTACGTGACGTTTCGCGGAATTTTAGACTACGATGTTTTTTTGTTATATGTATAGTTTTGATTTTGTTAGATATCTGATGTTGTAGATAAAATATAATCTACACTGTGAAACACTTTGTCATCTATGTAAGAACGGTCAGCATTTTTTGATGCGGAAGCATTTAAATGTAGCATAAGTAGTGAAGAGGTAATTATCATTTAAGGCACCAGACGGGATACTTTTTTTCGAACGAAAAGGTGCGAGAAAAAAAATCAATTACGCCTCGGTTGGGATTTTGTTACAGAATCTTAACCCTCGACTGAGATAACCCGATCTCGCTCAGTTACAAGTAATAGATTTTATTAATGCAATACGTGATGTCCTTCGTCCGTCCGTCAACAATTTCTTCCAACGACTTCTTCTTTCGAACCGCTCAACGGAAATTAACCAAATGTTACTGAAAACATCCTTAGTTGGTGGGAATTCAAAGTTGTAAATTGATGGGCTGATCCGTAGGGGGCTGCGGGGCGGGATCAACAAGGGGACATTGGCCCATATTGATTTAAACGACGGATCCTCTGAAACTAAGCGATAACATATAGAGGGGCAGCCCCCTCCCTACCCCCAGGGGGCTGAGGGGTTGCGCCAAAAAGGGGCTATTTGGCCATTTTGTTTTAAGCAACTTCATGTCAGAAACTGTATGATGGATATGAATCACACCTCTTTGAAATATGTCCCTTGGTCATGACATATAGCAGTTTTACATTAAGCCCCAACCACGTCATGCTACCAGCCTAGTAGATGGCCATGCACTTGGATGCTTATTTGCAATATTGTATTCAATGAGAATACATCTTGTCATGATTGCTTAAATATCCAGATGAGCGATACTGGCCTTTTGGGCCTCTTGTTTAAATTCCATTTTCTAGGAGCAGAAAACATTTTACTTGTATCACTTTGTTCCCATTAATTGCATTTTTGTTACAAATCGGCTATTCATTAAACAAAAAAAAATATTAAACTTCTCAGTATTAAGAATAAGGCGACCAGATATGATCTTACACTTTGCCTATATATCATCCCTCCTGTCATCGTAAATCAATCACACACAACTAACACCTCATGTGAAACAGAAAGAAAGTCAAATTCGGTGTACACACACATGCAGCCACGTGTTAATATACCATAAACTATTATGTGTTGATGTCATATTGGACCTTTCACGTCTTACATTATCTTTCTATCGATGCTCTCATGTATGAAATATTAAGATCTGAGGTGAAAGGAAATAACATTAGGTGGATGTTCATGTTTTAATATTTCAATTTGTTTACATTGCATTCACTGTGTGCCCTGCAGGTAGGGCGTAAGAATTGTACTTGCTGCCCCCAATTGCATGATCGTAAGAGGCGACTAAATTTGGGACCTTATCTCTTCTCTCCTTTCTAAATAACTTTCTTCTTCCTAATGTCTCCCTTGACAATGCCTCACTTTTGGCCATTTGTTGAGCGTTCGCCCCTGTGAGGAAGGCTTTGGGTTCTGTCCCCTGGCCGAGACATACCAAAGTCTTTAAAAATGGTAGTTTCTACTCCTGCTTAACGCTCAGCAAATTAGGAGTGGGACGACTGGTTCGCCCGTTGTCAGTATAATGTGACCGGGTGGGGCGTCCTGCTGGGTGTCTTCGGCAGTATGTTTCAGTGAGGTAGCACTATAAAGTCGGCATCAGTTCCGCGCTATCACAAGGAGACAAACACGAACATATCGCAGCCTCCCAAAATACACACACATACACTACACGCATGCATCTTGCACACAGGGGAGGCCGTCCTTAAATGACCTTAGCTGTTAATAGGACGTTAAACAAAATCAAAAAAACAAACAAACAAGCATTCACTGTCCAGATACAGCCAAACATGTGTTTATGTGGTCTCCAACTAATACTTTTGACAGATCGCAACGTAGCTAGTTTTGCTTCTTGTAATTGCTAATCATAAACCAACAAAAACATTGTTTCCAATTTTTGTCATTTTTTATTAAAATGACGGAGTTGAAATGATATAACATATATACAACAAGAAACGTGAATAGTGATTAATAACTCACAATTCACCGAAAGGTGGAGCATAACAACAGCCACACGACCAGATGCATCTAGACGTGTCAATTACGAATAGATACAATAAGGTAATTTTGAAGACCCCAAAACTTATACATAGGCTTAGTAGATGGAACCACATAAATGTATTTATCTATAATAAATTGTATTTTCACAAGCGTGGAACATCAATTACTACTCATGTTTATGCAGGTTTGAGTGCGATTCAGGGTGGACCCTGCTCCCCTATCGTGGCATACGTCACGAGTCCACATGACAGAGAAGCTCATGACACAGAAGCTCAGGAGCAATTCTGACAAGGATTACGACGTGTGGGGATATTGCAGGTACTTCATAATCTATTTTACTGTGTTAAGGTTTCCGGGGGAAAGACCACACCACATCAAGCAAAGGGAAACTCACGATCGTAGAAGAGTCTGTAGTGTTCTTAATTTTGCACTTGTTGATAAATGTATGCCATATAGTTAGCCATTAATTAAAAACAATTGACCAAAGGCCGTTAGTGACCTATATATTGATCTTTGAAATAATTTTGTAATTTAATAAGATGCAAATTGGTCGATTTGACGTATAAACCGACATAAGTAACTTTACACTATTATACGATATGCGATATTGATCGCTATTTTAATTATCAATTTCCCACAATCATCATTCGATATATTTTTGTAGGAAATGCAAAATGTTACTTTACAGAGAACTGTTAGTTTCTATAAGATCTATTTAAACTGGTTTTGCAGCTGTTGGAAAGGAAACCGACATTTCGTCATCTCTTTGCCCGAGTGAGACAGGATCTCACCGTGCAGCAGTTGTTGACTCTTCTTGAAGCTGAATTTTCTGAAGCTGGTTATTCAAAAAGATTAAACGAAGAGAGGACATACCGCATGTTTGTCAAATATGTCCGTAATGTTGCCGGTATGTACTCTTCTTTCCTGGTATGCCATGGTTATGACAGATACAATTGATGTCAGACACGACAAACTTGCTTTTGTTCAATGTAAAAGCATTGAACCAGATATCACCAATGTGTTGAAAACAAAATTGAAACGGATTACCTAAAACTTATGAACGATATAACTTACCTATAAAATAAATATTTGTCTAACAAATCAGATTATTTGGTCATAAATTATTCATAATTGTTCCTCATTTGCAGCAGGGAGGCAGCCTGGGATCAGCCTCGGTAAGATCCTGTCATTTGTTACGGGTTCGGAGGAGGTGCCTATCCTGGGGGTTTCCATTTCCCCGACTTTATCTTTCGTGGAACTACCAGGAGGATTTCCTACTGCTACCACCTGTACTAATTACCTGAATCTACCGTTGAACCTGGTGGAAGGTGACATGTTTGAAAAACTTTCCATGGCGTTCATGTCGCAGTACTTTGGTATGCGATAGGACCGTTGTTATGATGGCACTGCGTCCGTCATCCGTTCTCCGTCCGTCACCTTAGTCATGATATTCGGTCAGTAGCTTCTTGAGGTGGCACCGGGCAAAGCTTGCGAAATAATGATCTTGACCTACTTTCAAGGTCACAGTGGTCAAATATGTGAAAAAACTCGCAACGGCTTTTTTTTTTTAAGATTTCAGACTCCTAGAGGCATGAGTGAAATTTCTTGACCTATATCTAAGGTCACATATTTTTTGACAAATTCGTTAAAACACTCGAACTACTTCTTCTGTAAAACCGGGACCCCTAGAGTCATGATATTTGTCCAGTAACTTACTGGTATGTGTGTTACGAAGTTTGCGAATAGAAATAATCTTGAACTTTTTTCAAGGTAACAGGGGTTAAATTAGACAAAAAAGCTCTGCTTTAAATTTACCCAATAGTTTCCAGGTATTCAGTGCTACAAATTTTGTGAAAGGAAATGGCCTTGACCTATATTTGAGATCACAGAGGGCAAATTCGTTGAAAATCCTACATTCGTGATATTTTGCCAGTAGCTATCTGGTATACGATGCTACAAAGTGACCTATATTTAAGATCGCGGTGTCTAATTGCTTAAACGACATCATCTGAGGCACAAAAATGCTTACAGTCGTTATATTTTGTCATTAGCTTACTGACATAGAATGCTACAAACGTTGTAAAAATATTTAACATTGATCTATTTTTAGATAAAACTAACTTTTATCAAAAGATAACTGAACCACCTAGGTTTTGTCCCCAGTACAGGAAAGGGGTGAAAGACACATCAATGTTAAGTGTGTAGACCGCCGGCTGAAACGGACCATGGAGAAAGGGACGGTTTTATCAATGGTTAGGTTGTAAACTACCGGCTTAATGGGCCATCGTAATTTTTAACGTTACATAGGTAAAACGTATTCATATATAAAAAATATGGAGATGTGTTTCATTTCAACAACTCTTATTGTACATCTATTAGAGATGTGTTCAATAACAAGTTAATGATACAGGTCCATTCGGCCTCTTGTTTATGTTTTCTGAGAAATATGTGTATAATAAATGTACAATAGTATGTAGTCTAAAATGCAAATAAATCAAAATATTTAGCAAGCAATTGGCTTCCTCGCACATATACAGTGAAGTACTAGTATGTTATTGATTAGAAACTCGGTTAGCTAATGACAATGTATACCCACTCCCATTCCAGCTAGATACTAAATGACAGCTCAATCATAAAGTCTCATGCAATCTGCACTACAACTTTAAATAGAAATTATTTTATAAAAATATATCCACATTACTCATCGACATTTCTTTTCTAAAGGGCCTTATTTTATTAACACGTTGATTCTTACCGTACATTTACACATTTATTTGTATTTTTGTGATGTACTAAAAATACATTTATATCAGACAAATAAAACATAACTCCTTAAGAAATTGTACTGGTATTGTTTTAATTGCATGTTTACCCTGGAGAAGCATTTCTATATCCGACATATACTGCCATCTGTAAATAACTAGACAGATACAATTTAAAAGATTCTAAAGAGTGTCCATGTTACTTAAACATTTATAGATTAATGCAGTAAAATTTAATTGAAAACGAATCCTCCAAAACTATACACAATTCTTGCTTTTAATGTTACTTATGAGCGCATAATAGTATGATGTTTAATATTACTTCAATTCTATAGATTCATTTTGCTTACAATCTTTGCAAACCACAGATGAATATTTTCACGTTTTTGAAGGGTTTCTTTATGAAATCATTATTGGTAGCATATGTTATTTTCTCATATAATGTTATCTTTGGTGAAAACAATCAAAATTGTGTTTTTATATCATGATCTTACTGCGAGAGTATTATTTCGTTCATGTCGGAATACATAGTGTCCATGCACGTATCCAAACGTGTAACATATAAGAAAATACACATATCTTTCGTTGTATAGCTATTTATAGATGACAGTGTATGTACATAATGATGGTTTTTCCTCCCTCATCTTACCCGAAACTTCGTCAAAATGTATGTGGAAAGTAATGTTCCAACAGTATTACAGGATATTTCCCCCGATGTCCCCAGCTGAATAATCATCACCATAAGCGCGTGACGTTACATCACATATTGACACGGTGTCGCGTTTCGGGATATCATCCATGAAAGCAGTCGGTCCTCCAAAATCTCTATCATTAAAAACAATTTTATCTTTTATCAAGCTAAATGATATACATTGTATCATTCTTAAATTAATTTTATATAGTTTTTAAGTGCGTCAATCCAGTTGTACGCGTCGTGCAAGCCATCTCTTTGAAACACACTTGTGGCAAATGTGTCATATGCATTTGATCCACTTCTAGTCGGTTTAAAACATACCGTCTTTGCCCACTCAATATCTTCTTCATTGACAGTTTGCAAGTGAAAATATCAGTTTATTCTGCCATACCAGTGAAATGTATATGATATTCAACGAGGAACCATTATATATCCTCTATTTTGCACATTGTACAAGTTAAATGGAAAACGTTCCCTACTCATTTTATTCTGAATAATTTCCAACCTGACACATAAGTACATGTTCATACTAACAATGTTGCGCGACATTTTGAATGCGTTACCCAATACAATACTGTTGTTATCTGCTATTATCTGGTAAGGTTTGCAGAGCATGTGTTTTGATTGTGTATTTATTTTAATACCGGAGTGTGTGTAACAAAATCAACCACTTATTGTACCGTCGCTTGATCTGCAGCTAAACATGCGGCTTTTAATGCAGTGAATAAAACGTACCGTTCTGGTTGGTCAATATAAGCGATCAATGACCTTATATGACCTTATATCATGACATGCGATGTTATCACATTTCTACTATACAAGGCATGTTTTATTCTGTTTATTACATACTTACTAATACAATACGGAATGCTCTACTATCTTATGATCTATTTTTCTTTTCAAAAGGGGTGTGATACGGATGTTGCGGGCTGATACGGCGATAGCTGATATTGGTTAGAGCAATTATTTCGTATCGCATATACAAAAAAAACGTATTTATTAGTAAGTATTTAATCAGCCAGCACACTGGTACAAATGTAATGAAAAATGTACCTGATGTCTCGCAAAGATTATAAAGAACATCCGGACGTCCACCTGGAACAAGGCATCTCTACTGAACGAGACACGATGACAATTCCATTCGTCTGCAATTTTGTCTAATTCATGCTCTAAAAAAGGCATGAAGCAGTAACGAAGACATCGTCTAAAATAACAAGGGAGACAATATATTGTAAATATTGTCCAAGATAGCTCTACATAAAATAAATATAAAATTGAATATATAACATTTGATACAGCGCCCTATCTAGCTAGAATAAGTCAGTCTAAATGGCTTTACATTACATGTTTTTCATGAAAACAATGGTATAATCTACTTTCTCTTACTATTATACCAACTAAAATATATGTTCCTCTCACATCACCGACATACCTTTTTAGGAGATGCCAGATAGCATTTCGACTTAAATATACTGTATATAGCAAAAATAGATTTACCTCAACAAAATTGTTTAAAACCTTACGTTTCATTAACATCTCCTCTATGGAATATTCCAGCTTGTTCGAGATAATTCAGAAATGTAATCCACCACTGACTTAGTCATCTACGAAGCATCGACCACCATGCTTCAATTCTCTGTAAAACACTCCAGAAATAAATGTTTCATATGTATTATTCATCATTTTGTGTTTCACTCATTGTAGACAATATCCCGCTAAACTATTAAACTATTGTTATACAAGCAGAAGTATTTAATAAAATACATATTGAAGTCTGCTTCGTACATACCTGATTGAAAACTGAACGGACTACCCGGTAACTGTCGATACCACAAAAACTGTCTTTTGATTCATGTCGGAAAACACATTGCAAAGCACCCATCATTGTGTTTTCTGTACCCGGATCTGACTTTAAACTGACTGGACAACCTGTAAAAAGACAAATATATTCATGAAAATAAAACATTTGATAATTTTATCTTCATGTGAGAATTTGGATATTTGACATAACAACATAAGAATGCTACAGTGTGAACTAAAGTCACTTTAAATATTACTCTACTTACATTATATGACATGATATATGCATAACCCATGCACTTACTACGGTACACTGTGTTGAAAATCGTTTATAAAATTTCTCCATTTATTGCCAAATAAATTCTTATCTGTATGTTTTTGTAGTATATATAGCATATCCCTTTTAGTAAATTGATGATTTCCAAGATACAAGTCAGGTCTTCTCTGAAGGATATAAAGTCTAGTTCTTGTTTTTAACTACTAATGTTACAGATGTATTCATATAGGAATTGAACGGTAATTTTCAATGTTCATGCCGGTATAAACGTACATCGGTTACATACATATTCATCGACTTGCATCTATACCGGCATGATCATTGCAAAAATGGCATTCAATACGTACATATATATTTACATTCTCATTATATAGGTATTGTTGATATAAATATAGGAATTTCTTTATTTTTTCGAACTGAAGTTTCTGTTTCGTCAGTGTATAGATCAAATACATGTACAGTGCAAACGGTATGCATGGAACAACCTAATTTCATGTTTGTTAATGACGGTGGTCTCACGTTATACAAAAATCAATGTGATCATAGACCTATTGGTTCTTACCTTTAATTTTGTTGACACAAGACACGTAGTACGACGTAACTACGGCTGGGTCATTATTTGAAGGTGATACATTAAGCCACATTATCTTACCCGAAAACCTTTTCCATCCAATGTAGTTGGTAATTGAAATAAGATAATAATGATTAAGTACGGTAGGTAGACACAGGAAGCATTATTTATGATATTTTTCCAAATTATTGTTAAATCTATGGGTGGTGCTTTGCTGTACTGTAAGTATGCAATATTACCATTAGAAATACAACACGACGATAATCACATAACTTAATTATAAAACGTGCAGCTTATTTTTGACATATGAACGCATTCATCAGATCAATGTTTTCCTGAACATTAAGCAATTACTAAATTTGGCGTTTTTTTCGGAGAAACTAATACATTTACAAAGTTTTAATAAACGAATAAACTATTGCTGATGGTAAAGTCATACTTTCATATAAAAAAGGTACTCACCCATCGATGCACCCGTGAATAGCAAGACCAAATGGTTTTAACTTGTCGTATCTATTGAAATAATTACACAAACATGTTACAATTTGTTAACATTAAGTACAATGTAACTAACTTAAGTAACTGTAAATATTGTTCCATAGAACGAGTTTAAATGGTACGTCATTCCATAAAGTCAGAAATGACATAACCGTAGAATATTAATTTAATTCATAGTTTAATCATTCTACAGCTTTAATACTGTACTATTTTCTGTCCTAGCTTTTTAGATTATGTCGAAAGAAAACATCACTTCGTAAATAACACACTTTGAAATTATATTCTTTAACGCATTTATGATATTCAGTATTTAGGCATTACTAATTACCTAATAAAACACGTATTAAAGATCATTAATGTCAAGTTATTAACTTATGTAGTAAATCACAATTTGTCGTATACGTCTAATCTATTTTATGAGAAGATATTTTAAACACAGATTGTGCAGTTATAGTTGTACGTTTATATCCTTCTTTAACGTGCATCTCTTATCATTAACAATACTTTAACATACCCATCAACATGCCAGACGTGATTTGGACCACATGATCTATACACACGTCGCTCTATCCTGCGTCGACGTCGTAGTGAAACTACACGTGGGTCGGTTTCTTTCAGTAATTTCATAACGGTCATCCTGTAAAATAACACTCCCGATATCATATTCATCGGACATACAATGAAAAGAAGTGGGGACACGAAATAGGAACACTGTTGCATACAAGTATATGCCCGTACAAAGACTAGTAAAAAATACCCCTAGACTTCTCAGCAGAAGTGATCTGACCGAAAATTATACACATGACTCACATTATCAGACAACATCTATATTTCGACCAATCAGAACCCATTATATGGTGGCCATTTTGTCAAATTAGAAAACAAATGTCGCAGTTGAGTTTGCAATGCCATATTACACATACATACTAAATCTGAACGAAATCTAACTACAACGGAGCTTCGACCAATCAGTAACCAGTATATGGCAGCCATTTTGTTTAATTAGAAAACGGATGTCAAACTTAGTTTGGGGGATTTTTGTTTGGGGCACTTAATAAGAAGAAGCGGAGCAAAAATAATATGTCCCCAAACTGTTAGACCATTAGAGTAGTTCAAGTGATTCAGGCCACCAATGACCTCAACGAGATGACGAAGGAAAAGCCACCAGAACACGTGAACAGCTGCCTCGAAAACCAAACAATGAAACTGATGGAATATGCGAACTCAGCAACATATCTCGTGTACTTGGAATGAATTTCACCAAAAATGTTGTACATAGTGTACCATACTTACTGTGCTGGCTGATATATAAATGTATTACATACTTACTAATAAATACGTGTTTTTTTTGTATATGCGATACGAAATAATTGCTCTAGCCCATATCAGCTATCGCCGAATCAGCCCGCAAAATCCGTATCATACCCCTTTTGAAAAAAATATGTTTTTCAATATTTTTAAAAGTAAAATAGATCATAAGATAGTGGAGCATTCCGTATTTTATTAGAAAGTATGTAATAAACAGAATAAAACATGCCTTTTTCCATATCACACCCAGTATCAGCCGTCGAGCTGATATTGGAATCCCGGGTTGATACTGGGTGTGATATGAAAAAAGGCATGTATTATTCTCTATGTAACTTAGTGCTGATTTATTTTGAATTGTATTTGATATGTTATAAAATTGTTACATTGTCTCTTGAATTGTGTGATTGTATCATATTGCTATATTTAATGCTGCTATATATTTATTGAAGTAATTCAATTTGTGTATATACCATATGCATGTAACTGGCTTAGACATCAGATGTAAGTAATAATATATGTGTGGACTAGGTAAAAGAGAGATTGCAGATAAATGAACTCGGATAAAATCACTATGAAACTGTCTATAGTCGTTTTCTTTTGTCTTCAACATTTTTGTTTTATAAAAGGCGGGAAAAAGGAAAACTCCCGATGGCCTTAGTGACGGCGTTACGTTAAACGGGGTAACATTATGATGGTTATGCAATACCGTATACAATATTTTTTTGCGACATAGTGCTTACCTTTTTACATGATAACCTTGCAAACCAAGCATATTCGTCATACATCTGTAGCCAACAGTTTCTGGTACGTTTGGTAAAAGTTTGATAACATATAAAAGACGTATCGTAATAATGGTTATAACATAAAATATAGCATTAATTATAAAACCCTTGTTATTCTATTTTTTAAATGCTCATATCATCTTCATAGTATACACTAACAACCTAGTTTAATGAGTTTTATGGAAAAGAAATTGCAATTACCTCAATAGTCCGTTTAATGATTTGTTCATCATGGTTAGTATATCCTTTTTGAGCCAAAATACACACACATACACTACACGCATGCATCTTGCACACAGGGGAGGCCGTCCTTAAATGACCTTAGCTGTTAATAGGACGTTAAACAAAATCAAACAAACAAACAAACAAAAGCACTCCTAATCTCTTCAATCGCTTTCCAATAGCATTAGGACTAGACAGGTAAACACGAAATAACTCGGTTAAGTTTGGTGTAACAATAAAGGTACATCACAAATGAATAAACGCATAACGTATCTTCTATAATTTATAAGAAAAGCATTGGTCATAATAGTGATCGTATAAACTGCACCACCATCGAGAACAAATTAAAATTACATACAAACAGTAAACTTACATGTTAGGTCCATATTGCGCTCCTCTCTTCAACACAATCGGCTTCTACGAAAGATTGCCGGACGCAAAACCACATATACCACAGCTCAGTTATCCGAATCGCAGGTTACCAGAGGTCAACCAATTAACCGAATGGAATTCCACTATAGATACGGCATAAGAGTATTATATTACAGATGTATTTGGTATGTTACAAACACATCAATGTTTGTATTTAGGTTGTCTTCTGTCCCTGAATATTTAGGGACAGTTTACAATCTTGGGTTAGTAAACTGCCGGCTGAAACGGGCCATTGACGTAGATACATTTTGCAAATGGTACAAAAACATTAATGTTTAGTGTGTCTTTCGCTTTTCTCCTTTATTGGGGACAAAAACCTATGACGTTAAGTTGTCTTTTGCCACTGACTAGTGCGGGACAAATTCAAATGTTAGGTGTGTAAACTGCCGACTGAAAAGGGCTTTGGAGAAAGGGACAGTTTTATCAATGATTAGGTTGTAAACTGCCGGCTGAAACGGGCCATCGTACTTATCAGTGGTGTTCACTTTAAGGCGCATCCCTTCTACAAATCGGTAGGAAAGGCTATTTATAATAAAAAGGATTTTCAAATCGTAAAATTGTGTAATCAAATGAATTAATAGAAAAATGTAAAAGTAAACCAGCAATGTTCCATACATTGTCAGTCCTTTAACAGTTTCTGTACGACAAATGGTCAAAAAACCATTAATATTATATCTTACACCAGTTAATGAAAAGGATCATTTTGAATTTCAGAGAAATTTTGTAATACTCCACTACTGGTTGTTGGATGAACAGGTTTGATAAACACTAAGATTATCATCACGTAGGCATTTTACCAGAGAACATCACGTCTGTATGCTTTCGGTGACTATATGTCCATATGTCATTTCAAGATTTGAAATTAAAACATTCTCAACCCATTTCATAAATCTCATATCAAATGTAAACTCATGTGAGATCCTCTATACATGTAACAGTTTAACCATTGTTGTGTTATATACATGTATATATAAGGGAGAGACCGATCTATATACGGCTTTCTTCAGTTGCTATCAGAGGTCCTTGTTATGGCTCCATTGTGCAATGGTTCGGAAGATTATCTTTCCCACTGTACAGTTCCATCTGAATGGGGAAACATACATGGGGTTTTCTCCAGTTACGACGTAGTTGTGTTGTGCGAAGGTCCTGACCGAACAGGTATAATTTTGATAATGATGACGACATAGTCCAATTGTGCACTCTCCATCCCGAAATAGAAAGAAAAAAAACAGATCCCTAGGAATAAACTTGATTTTCATCGAACTTTATGTCAACAAAAATTACATAATCACATCAAAATCAAATCTATGTCCTTGGCCCGTATATAAATGTCAACTGCATATATTTTACAATTTAAACACATTGCCTGTTTGCAACATTCAACAGAGTATACAATGTAATGTAGGCATAGATTTTTGTCTGAAATTCATGTTACCAATCTCGAAAGTAGCAAAAACAAAATTCAAACTGCACGTGTTTTTGTTTTTGTATTACCGTGAACAGTGTAATCAAGCCTACCTTTGAAATTGCCCGTTGTCAGTATAATGTGACCGGGTGGGGCGTCCTGCTGGGTGTCTTCGGCAGTATGTTTCAGTGATGTAGCACTATAAAGTCGGCATCAGTTCCGCGCTATTACAAGAAGACAAACACGAAATTATCGCAGCCTCCCAAAATACACACACATACACTACACGCATGCATCTTGCACACATGGGAGGCCGTCCTTAAATGACCTTAGCTGTTGATAGGACGTTAAACAAAATCAAACAAACAAACAAACAAAAAGAAATGCGTTTAATAATTCTGTCTACATCTTACTAACTAAGAGGCCATTGGCCCGGGCCCGTATTCATGAAACCGTTCTCATGCTCAAGCATGGATTATATGCTCAGGCCAACTTTCTTGTCACTAGCCTAAATCATGCCAAACGATCGAAAAGTCAATTGTAAACATTGAACACAGTCTTCGGCTTTAATTTTCTTTATTTTTCTTTCCAAATCATTGACAAAATTACGTTTTTTAAATGATTTATGACCGGAACAGGATACATAAATGTAATAGGCTTGAGCACATAAACCATGCATGAGCATGAGATTGGTTTCATGAATACGGGCCCAGTGGTCTCGTTCTGGGTTAACGCCATATCGCTAATCCTTGTTTTGACTCTTAAGATACATTACACGAGAATGGCGGGTGTATGATGCTCCAGCACCACTATTATGATACATATTAAGACTTTGATAAAACCCGATACATTGACTTCGAACTTATACTTATTTGTTGTTGTTTTTGTTCTATACATGTATAAACGTTATTCCTGCAGTATCCAACTGCATGATATTGTGTACGTAATAATTGTAAGCGACAAATATGAGACCCCTGAAAAATCGATGATTTGTCTTTAGTGTCTTCTGCTTAGAGTGGATATTGAAGAAAAAAAATCCATCTGCTGCCCCCAATGCAACACTTGAAATTTGTACTTTTTCTGAATTCAATACTCTTTTCTTTTTGTTTTTTCTCTCCCTAGGCACCACTTTTTTCTAGGGGGTCAAACCTGAAACAAATAAATAAACAAACACACGATCTCTGTCCCAAGTCCTTCACCTAGCCTATTTATGATGTGGTCATTGTATGTAGCCGGTGTGATCTATAAGACTTACTGAAATTGTATAGCCTTGATTTTTTTAAAGAAGCAAATATTTAAATAGAGTGTTTAAAAAAGTGTTACTTATACAAAAGTCAAAGATTTAAAGTATAAAAATATGGATACCGGAAATTGCTTACATGTTTTATTGAATCAGGGCAAGATGCCGCTGTTTAACTCAATGTTTTTTGCATTGGACAACACGGAAGCCATTGCCATAATGCGGCAGAAACAATAGTAACGTCCAAAGGAATTCCTTATTTAAAATATTAAAAAAACAAAAAAACTTCAATAAATCTTCTCCTCGACATGTAATAGGTACGCATGCATCTCACTGGTGACACATCATTGTGATTATTAACTTATGTCATACCGCAGCGTCCGTCGTCCGTCCGTCGTCTGTCCGTCCGTCAACTTTTCCTTTAAAACGCTACTAGTCCTGATCGGCCGAGTAGATTTTGACTAAATTTAGTCTGGAGCATCCTTAGGCCAAGGGGACTCAATTTTGTATAAATAGTGGGTGTGGCACCCCTTGGGGTAGATGGCCGGGCCGAATAGGGGAAATAGACGAAACCTTCAAAATCCTTCTCCTACCGTAGGGATTAAGGGATTTTATCCTAATTTTAGCCTGCAGCATCCTTTGGCCAAGGGGACTCAATTTTGTATAAATGGTGGGTGTGGCACCCCTTGGGGTAGATGGGCGGGCCGAATAGGGGAAATAGACGAAACCTTCAAAATCCTTCTCCTACCGTAGGGATTAAGGGATTTTATCCTTACTAAGTCTGGAGCATCCTTGGGCCAAGGGGACTCAGTTTTGTATAAACCGTGGGTTTGGCCCGCCAAGGGCCTGAGGGGCGGGACCCTATAGGGGAACATGGCAAGTTATTCTTTAAAATCCTTCTTCTTCTGTAGGAATGACCCGATTTGGTCCATATTTGGTGTTGAGCATCCTTGGGTTAAGGGAAACCAATTTTGCATAAACGGTGGGTCTGGCCCCCTTGGGGGCTGAGGGGCGGGGCCCAATATGGTAAATATAGCAAATTCTTAAATATCCTTCTTCTTCTGTAGGAATGACAGGATTTATTCCATATTTAGTCTGAAGCATCCTTGGGCGAAGGGGTACCAATTTTGTATAAACCATGGGTCTGACCCCCCCCCCCCCCCCCCCCTTGAGGGGCTAGGCCCTATAGGGGAATTATAGGTAAAACCTTTGAAATCCTTCTTATACCATAGGGATTAAGGGATTTTGTCCTAGTTTAGTGTGGGGCATCCTTGGTCAATTTTGTATAAACGGAGGGTATGACCCCCCTAGGGGCATATGGGTGGGGCTCTGTTTGAAATTTGTTATATTTCAAGTACTGGATGGATCTTTCTGAAATTTCATATGTACTTACAGCATATCTTTAGTGCTATATCTTTACATCATACCAATTATTTTAAACATATTCAGGTGAGCGATACAGACCCTCTGGGCCTCTTGTGTTTTTAAGGTCTTCATTCTCTACCTGAAAAAATAACTCCAATATATCGATTGCTTACACAGTATCTGCCTCATAGCTAAGGACCCCCTAATAGGTTCCGTAAAGCAGACACATGTAATTTGTCAGCTGTATATATTCCATTTCAGTCAGAACCACAGGAAACAGTCTGTTAAAATACCATTTTTCACATTTATAATTAATATCAAGTTTGGTTTCTTTAAAGGACCTGTCAGGTTTAGGTGGTGTAGGAAAGCCGGAGCTACCGGAGAAAAAAACGCCGACCTACGGCCAGTACCCTGCGACTACCCCAAGTAGGCTTCGAACTGCGACCCAGTGGTGGAGGGCTAGTGCACGTGGTAGCAGGATGTCAGACGCCTTAACCACTTTGCCACCGCGGCCTCATAAATATGAAGTCTAAATACTAAACATCACTTTGTATATATACTGTGCAAAGAAAAACACGCAGTCTAGTTTCACTATTATCTTGCATATTTGAAAGATGAATGTAAACACACAGAGCAAATTGCACCTTTTTAATTTGTTAATGCCAAAAGTGAAATACACTGCACCATACAGCTGTTTCGTCGTTTTATGGGTCATCGGTGATTTTAGACGGCATAAAGTTCGAAATCCAAGCTTTTAACCAAACTTCTGTAGAAACACAAGTTTTTCTCTTTTCCTGTCCTGGTCGCAAACTGACAATACCCAGTACCAAATTGCCTAGCGGAGCGATCGCGAGATGCATAGATTTAACCATCACATCGTCACAGCCTTTTTTGATGCTGCAAAGATCAACAACCAAATACACTCGACATTGATATAGTGACCCGTATTTATGAAATCAACAAAACGAAATCAATAACAAAAGGCAATTTTATTGCATTATCTGATACATTGAATTTTATAATTCAATACATGTACATGCTTTATGGTTTATGTTTTTGCATTGCTTAATATTGCGTTTTTTTGTCTTATAGACAATGAAATGCGTTACTTCTTGTGTATTTTTGGAAATGTAGACATTGTCCGCTTGTCAGACGGCGAGGGACCGTACGAGGGACCCAGCATGCTGGAATTTGGGGGACAGTGTCCGCAAATGGCTTGGACGACCGGGACACATTAGTTGTCCGGAGACAGCAGGGATACAGGTAATGTGGAGATTACATAATTAAGAATACAGGTACGATACCTTAAGATTCCTAGTTAGTTGGAATACCTGTGCGGTTTGTACCGACAGGTAAGATGAAATCAGGTAAGGTTTAAGTTACAAATGGTTTTAATACTGATAAGTTGTAAGTTACATAAAAATGATATATGGACTACAGGTAAAGTGTAAGTTACATCAAATTGATATATGGATTACAGGTAAGGTGTAAGATATATGGAGTACAGGAACGTGAATGTTACATGAAAAAAATATGTGCATTACAGGTAAGTTGTAAGTTACATAAAAGTGATTTGTGGATTAAAGGTAAGGTTTAAATTACATAAAAGTGAGATATGGATTACAGGTAAGGTGTAAGTTACGTAAAGGTGATAAATGGACAACAGGCAAGGTGTAAGTTACAAAAAGTGAGATATGGATTACAGGTAAGGTGCTAATTGTATAAAAGTGATACATGGATTACAGGTAAGGTGTGAGTGTCATAAAAGTAATAAATGGATTACAAGTAGGGTGTATGTTACATAACAGTGATATATGGATTACAGGTAAAGTGTATGTTACATAAAAGTGATATATAGATTACAGGTAAAGTGTATGTTACATAACAGTGATATATATATTACAGGTAAAGTGTGTGTTACATAAAAGTGATATATGGATTACAGGTAAAGTGTATGTTACATACAAGTGATATATGGATTACAGGTAAGGTGTATGTTAAAAAACAGTGATATATGGATTACAGGTAAAGTGTATGTTACATAACAGTGATATATGGATTACAGGTAAAGTGTAAGTTTACATAACAGTGATACATGGATTAAAGGGAAGCTGTGTAATTCTGAAGTAAACTTAAGCATGCAATATTATTCCTATATCAAGAAAAGGCAAACATATCCGAAAGGTCCTCTACACTCGGGACCACATGTAGATTCCCGCTCATTAGCAAGTAGATATCAAAGGTACATTGTTATTAGTATCATTTGGTTATAAATCCATGGTGCAATATTGATACCACATGATATCATATTTAGAAAATTTGGAAATATTTTGTATTATCAGTATAATAAGATGTAAATTCAACTGTCTTTTAGCACTGGAATAGCTGTTTCTTACATGTTTGGATATGGACCCTATGCCTTGGTAGTTTGGGTGGCCAACGTAGAATGCTCCGGTACCGAAGAGCATCTGTCAGACAGTTCAAATGGCGGCTGGAACGCAAATGAATTTGATCATTTTCACGAAATTGGGGCTGTTTGTTCTCAACAGGAACTGCCAAAGGTATGTATGACCTCGGCTCATATGTACAATAGGAATACATGTGTAAAACAACAATATCTACGTAAATGTAATTCTACAGATATACAGAAGAGATTATACCGTATCGCCCGTTTTCAAGGGAAAAGCAAATCATGAAGATCCCGAAACAGGTTAAACAAAAACTGATAAAAAATACATGAAAAGAGGAAATATCATTTAAAAAAATAAACGACAGATGAGTAATGCTGGTGGTTATAATGCCGAAAATTGGATTGTTAGTAAACAGCTTCTCTACATAGCAAAGAAATAAAGGTAATTTTACATTAATTGCAAATGGAAATGGCAGAATTAGCGATATTGAGAAACGCCGCTCTTAACTTGTTTTCTTTTAAAAAAAAAGAAGACACATGATTTACGTATCTCACAACTAAAAAAATACCAGGGAATCATCCGATTAATACGACGCTGTTGTTGTGAATCTTCCAACACTTACGTACGCCCATGATTCGGTTAATACAAATGAGATGTTTTGGTACTTCCGGTGTATGATTGATATTTGATAAGAGAACTAAATTGCCATAATGGATATAATTTAGTTTGCATAAATAAAGAAGACACCCATTATTTTCGACTTGCTTTTAAACTCAAATTTTTCTTCGCTTTTTAGCCTCAAATATGCTTTTTATGTAAACCAACATACTTGCTAATGCAATAAGGAAACCCTACCTGGGCACGACATCAAATGACTGTAGATGTTAATTACACGTGAAACACAAACAAATCAACAGCAACACATTAAACAGCAACATAATTATCACTTATCAACTAAAAAAAACCACCCAGTTATGCAAACCTTTCTTTATACATGTATAAACAACAACATTATTATCACATGTCAATCTAAAAAAAAACAACCTACAAGTGTCATCTGCAAACCGTTGATTCTACATATACATGCTGTTTTATAACAAATGTTGAAAAGATCGTGCTAGTAAAATCCCTCGGGATTTCAAATTTGGCAAAACCTTCGGCAAAGCCTCGGGTTTTTACCAAATTTGAAACCCCTTGGGTGAAATTTCCCTATCCTACACCCCTAGGCATGAAAGAGTCTTATATTATTTAAGATTCCCTCAAAGTTAAGTTAACACTGCTCTATAGGTTTTTCTGAACCATTTCCCCTTTGTTTTCTTACTTTAGGTGCAGCCAGGTTGTTTGGTGGTGCTACCGAATATGAAGGACGTGTTGAAATATATTTAGTCGGAATGTTGAGCAGCATATTTTCCAGGTTATGGGGCTATACGGCTTCACTGTGACGTCATCGATGGCAACGGACGCGATTGTCTTTAGCGCCGTGATGTGCTGAGCAAATACTCATTAAATTACGCGCTAAACATAAACAGATCGCCGTGATATTTGGCAGGAGTTTGCTAGTAAGCACTATCAACCTACAACCGAAATATTGAGCGATTTGAAGCGATGACAACCATAACACACCGTTAGAATGCCGCCACCACCCGACAATCGCGAGGTAAACAAACAGCATGTCGACGGAACAAACCATCCGAAAGCTCATTTACTCTTTCTTGGGGTGGAGAGTGGTGCAAGATATGCTCAACAGTATTAGAATCGAACGCAAAAGTGCTGAACTGTCGGAGATGCAAACATCGGTACTGCATAGGATGTGCCAATAAGGACGAAAATGAGTATGCCGTGCTCACGAAATCGGCAGATTCGATGTAGATCTGTCCTTCGTGTCTAATCAAGGTGGAAAAAAACTTTGATACAGACATACCGATAGACCAGAGGTGCGCTGTGATTATGGAGAAACTCGAGGAAAGAATCAAGTTTCTGGAGAGAGTTGTGGCGAACAATTGCAGCGAAGATCAAGTCAGAAACATCGTTAGAGAGGAGATAAAAAACAACACGGAACAAGAACCGAAACGGACCGAGGAAAACCAGACCAACGATAGACTCACTGATGTCGCCCAGCAAGATGTAATCATAGAACTAAATGAAAGAAAAACTAGGGAAAACAACATAGTTGTATACGGTTTTAAAGAGCAAACGGATACAGACGGAACAGTAAGAAAAGAAGCGGATGAAGGGCAAATAAAAACAATGCTTGTAACCTGCAAACTAGATTACACGGACCGTGTCAAGAAAGTCATAAGACTCGGAAAATATGACAAAACCAATAAGGATACGTCGCGGCCACTGTTGGTATCTTTTACAACATTAGAGGCCAAGAAAGCATTTTTCAAGAACATAAGCCAGCTGAAAGGCAATGAAACATACACAAATGTGCGGGTAAATAACGACCTCATGAAAAAGGAACGAGAACAGGAAACCGCCTTAAGAGACGAGGCGAAAACAAGAGAAAGGAAGGAATCGGGGGAATTTATCCACCGTGTCCGCGGGCCACCATGGAACAGAAAAATCGTCAGGCTGGCAGCCAAAAAGCCATAGCGAATCTCCGATGTATGTTCACAAACGCAGATACCCTTACAAGCAAAATTGATGAGCTCAAATGTATAATCAACAAAGATAAATTAGATAAAGTTGAAGTTATGGAGGCGTTTCCAAACAATTCCAGATACCGAATAAATCAATCAGAGCTTAACATAAATGGTTTTGACATATTCCCCGGAGAAATAAAACAAGAAACTGGATTTAGAGGAATCATCATTTACACTGCTCAACACTTGGGAGCTACGGAAGTATCGATCAACGAGAAATTTACAGAGCAATTGTGGATTAAAATTAACATTGACAAAGGAAATATACTAACAGTGGGGTGCATCTATAGAAGTCCTAACAGTGTAGATGAAAATAATATGGAGCTATGTGCGTTACTTGCGGATATAAGAAAAATACAGACTTCACATTTATTAATCATGGGAGACTTTAACTTAAAAAATATAGATTGGATTCGATGGATCCCGTCTAAGGGAGCAAAAAAATGTATTGAGTCAATTAGAGATTCATTCCTATTTCAACACATCAATGAGCCAACAAGAATAAGGATAAATAACGAGTCCAGTATATTAGATTTGATATTTACAAACGAGCAAGACATGGTAAGTAACCTTAAAATAAAAAGTGGAATTGGCAAGAGCGACCATGGCACCATTTACTTCGACTTCAACTGTACAAGGACTTACTCAAACAGTAAAACAACCAAGTATAACTACAACAAAGGAGATTATGAGCAAATAAGGAAAGACCTATCAATAGATTGGAAGGAAACATTAGGACGCGCAGCA
>NW_018407597.1:775023-914284 GCF_002113885.1 Mizuhopecten yessoensis
ACTTTAAATCCTGCAAAATCACCGGGACCAGATACCATCCACCCTAAAGTACTAAAAGAAACTGCTGATATAATAAACACACCATTGTGTGAAATATTCAACAAATCTCTAGAGACAGGAGAACTTCCGGCCAGCTGGAAGGAGGGACAGATAACCGCCATCCATAAAAAAGGGGATAAGAAAAATCCCGGGAACTATAGACCTGTAAGTCTGACCAGTGTACTATGTAAAACTATGGAGAAGATGATAAGAACAAGAATAATGAGCCATTTGGAGAGAAATCAACTTCTGAGTAAACATCAATATGGATTCGTAAAAGGTAGATCAACTGTACTTCAGCTGTTAAAAGTAATTGACGACTGGACGGAGGCTCTCGACCAAGGGAGATCAATCCAAACAGTTTATCTTGATTTTATGAAGGCCTTTGACACTGTTCCCCACTTACGTTTAATAGGCAAATTAAGATCATACGGACTTTCACCGAAAATTGTACGGTGGGTACACAGTTTCATAACAAACCGGAAGCAGAGAGTATCAGTCAATGGTGTAACGTCTAAATGGATGGAGGTAACTAGTGAGATTCCACAGGGTAGTGTTTTAGGGCCATCCTTATTTGTAATCTACATAAATGACCCCCCAGAAACAATCAACGCAGCAACATTCTTGTTCGCAGATGATACAAAAATTTACAATTATGATCAAAATATAACCCTACAGGATGATCTTGACCAGCTCCAAGAATAGTCAGATAAATGGTTGTTAAAATTTCACCCCGACAAATGTAAAGTATTAACCTTAGGAAAGAACATAAACAACGCGCCACTACATTTGTATAAAGATACGGAAGATGGGAGGGTCGATGTCACTTTGGAAAACATAACAAAAGAAAAGGATCTAGGATTTATTACGGAAAATCACCTTAATTTCAGCGATCATCTCCACGAATCGGTCAATAAAGCAAACAGAATAATGGGAACTATCCGAAGAACTTACACATATTTAGACAATACAACATTCTGTCTTTGGTATAAAGCGCTTGTAAGACCGCACCTGGAATACGGGGCCAGCGTATGGAATCCATTCCTACAAAAACACATAAATTAACTGGAAAATGTACAAAGAAGAGCGACTAAACAAATACCGGGAATGAAGGAGTTGAACTATGATCACAGATTAAGGATATTTAAACAACCAACACTCAAGCATAGAAGACTGCGAGGAGACATGGTTCAAGTGTACAAACTAACTCACGGAGGATACGATAACGCGGCCAGCGAAGGATTTTTATGCCTAAATAATAACAAAAGAACAAGAGGCCACAGTCTCACACTACTAAAGGGGATGTGCAGGTTGAACTTAAGAAAATATGTTATTAAAGAACGTATTGTAAACCACTGGAACTCCCTACCCGAAACTGTCGTCACCTCACCAACAATCAAAACATTTGAATCCCGTCTGGATAAGTATTGGTGACAACCTGATTATTTCTATAACCATGAGATAGACAATAATGAACTTATTCATTGCCGGGACGTCAGCATAGTGTCTGACGATATTCCAGATCTGGATATATAGGCATATTGCCTGCGTCCAGTATTATTATTATTATAATACAAATGATATGTTTTGGTACTTCCGGTGTATGATTGTTATTTGATAAGAAAACTAAATTGCCATAATGGATATAATTTAGTTTGCATAAATAAAGAAGACACCCATTATTTTCGACTTGCTTTTTAACCTCAAATTGTTTCCTCGCTTTTGTGCCTCAAATATGCTTTTTATGTAAACCAACATACTTGCTAATGCATTAAGGAAACCTTACCTGGGCACGACATCAAATGACTGTAGATGTTAATTACACGTGAAACACAAACAAATCAACAGCAACACATTAAACAGCAACATACTTATCACTTATCAACTAAAAAAAACCCACCAGTTATGCAAACCTTTCTTTATACATGTATAAACAACAACATTATTATCACATGTCAATCTGAAAAAAAACAACACCTACAAGTGTCATCTGCAAACCGTTGATTCTACATATACATGCTGTTTTATAACAAATGTTGAAAAGATCGTGCTAGTTAAATCCCTCGGGATTTCAAATTTGGCAAAACCTTCGGCAAAGCCTCGGTTTTTTTCCAGATTTGGAACCCCTTGGGTGAAATTTCCCTATCCTACACCCCTATGCATGAAAGAGTCTTATATTATTTAAGATACCCTCAAAGTTAAGTTAACACTGCTCAATAGGTTTTTCTGAACCATTTCCCCTTGTTTTCTTACTTTAGGTGCAGCCAGGTTGTTTGGTGGAGCTATCGAATATGAAGGACGGAATGTGGAGCAGCATATTTTCCAGGTTATGGAGCTATACGGCTTCACAAGTTGTGTGCCGACAGCTTGGATACAAGTACTTAATCTGTTTTTTATTGTATGTCTTAAGGGTCCTGCTCCATTGCAGAATAAAACACTAGATGATTACAATGTAGTGTTTCTTACACACATCTTTAGATATCACCCCTTAATTTCGTCTTTGGACCAAAGTTTCTTTATGTCCCCTAGTAGGTCTTTTGGCCAATTTAGCCATCGGGGCGTCAATAAGGAAATAAAAAATTCAATATTCCCAAAATTTGATTGCTGGTATATGTGATTTTCCTGTCATAATTTATAGCAGGTTCTGAATCAGTGCAGCCAAGTATAACACTTTATATTTTAAAGAAAACCAAACATATTAACGTTTGAAGTACAGTCCGTCTACTTATCGAACAATACTTTATTCGGTGCGAAGCTGTAGGAAATTCCCCTTAAGGTTATATTTAGGCATCCATACTTACCAGAAAACGGATCTCGACCATCCTCGAATTTCCTGTGGATTCGCTCGCCAAGTGATAAAGAAATCGAAGACTCAGTAGGTGCAACAAGTATGAAACACTGCAGGCTAGTTTGATCCTTTGATGTACATAAAACATATCAGCGTAACGGTAAAAAAACATTTATCTTCAAATAAACAGGAATCAGGCTAGCGGTTGGACTGTTTTTCTTATCTTAAACTTATTAAATGACCAACTACGTGCACTGTCATGACATATTACAGGGTTTCAGTGAACGTAAGTGAGCCAAACACCAGAAAGTTTGAAAATTGGTCAAGAGTTTTTCAAAACTGGTCACATGTATATGATTCAGCCAATGGCATTGTAAGAAATAATCAGTCTTTTTTAGCAACTTCACGAAATATGTGTATTAACAATATGTGAACGTATGAAACATTCTATTTTGAATAAAAGGAATGGGGCCCATCCTCAAAATACAGGTGTAACGCTCATTTGCGTTCTCCACACCCGTGGGATATGTCATGACGAAATCGAAGACCCTGGGCGCCACCTTGTTCATGATACAAATAGACACATTTGATCTTTCATATAAGCATAATTTGCATTTGAGTATTTGATCGTTTGACATGATTTAAGCAAGATACAAGAATACTGGTTTGAGCACAGAATTCATGCTTGAGCATGAGAGCGGTTTCATGAATAAGGGCCAAGGTTGTTTTGACCTGAAACCCTATCAAAAATTTAAACGCGTGCCTTCGATTTTGGCATGCCACATTCTAGGGGTAAATTGGTCGTAGCCATGACCAATCGCAGAGAACGTAAACCAGAAGAACCACGGAATTTCGAGGATGTACCCTAAAGCACTTGATGCACAGATGAATGAATTGAGAGGAAAATATACGAGTCATGCTATCCTACTTGTCATTTCAGAAGTGCAACAGTGGTATGAGGCTTGCAGACCTTCGTTAATATCAAATCAATGAATTGAAAATGAAAAATTGGATCTCAAACAAACAAATTAATATAAATAAACATTTTGACTGTGGCATTTCAGCAATTATTAAATGTGAAGGAACGCAACCGCGTTCGACTTACCGCAATTTTATCTATTTGACGTTTTCTGGTTTTTTTCGCGAATTGATACATGCTATTTCACCTATCAGCTATTAATAATATATATTTCAGTTTCTACTCAATTTGGACTCAATGAAAACTACCAAATCTTGTCTGTTTTATTTGCCAATGAGACTTAACCAGAATAGCATTGCCTTTGGGTATGAATACATCTTTTACAATAAGCATTATTATATTAAACAGTAATTAATGGCTTAACACGATTTTTATTTCATTCAATGTTGGTGATTCAGTAGGCTAACATCTGCCGGCCATCGCTAAAAAAAGACACCCGCAACACAAACACCTCGAGCATTTTCAATTTCGCCCATTTTACGGTTTTTTTGGTCCACGTAACACCAACCTTTAACCTGAAAATTTATGGATGTTTCGAGTGTATCGACTTGAAACTTGATGCTATTAATTGAATAGTAAACAAAGGAAGTTATTAACGTATTAGTGATTTTTTTTTTTTTATATATATTTAAAACATAATGGAAGCGATAATCGTTTTAACTATTACAAGCAATGACTCTAAATAGACATAGACAGAACAAATAAAATATTATGTTTTGAAAAAATTAGAATATAAAAAATATTCTGCTTTTTAAATCAATATTTGTTGAGGAACTCGCCAAATAACACCATATGTGGATATCTTATAGATAAAAACGCTTTATTATTTGACGAAGAATACCGAAACGAAGAATATCACATGAAAAATAAATGGTTGTTTCCTTCGTTCAGGGAGGGAGCGGCATATCTTGGTGTGGCACCGGGAAAGGCCAACATTTTAGTGAATGGGTATGACTGTTATGGAAATAAGTTTCAGTTGATTGACTGCACTAGAGGGCTTTATTTGTCTGGAACTTGTTTCTATGACAACGACATAGGAGTTGCATGCAGTAGTAACATCACTGCAGATGAGGGTAGAGTTATACAATTTATTAATTACTATTGCCCCCCCCCCCCCCCCCCCCCCCCCCCCCTCTCAGTAATAGTTCTTATTTGGCTTTGCCATAATACAGTATAGCGTATAAATTAAAAAGACAAAAACTCAAAAAGCGTTGGCGTATCCACTAATTAAATTTGTTTTAAAAACAAGGCTAATAGACTGAAAATACACAAATGATAACTTGTAATATCATTCATTAACAGTAAGTATTGTTACTGAGGAACAACATATATTCTGTACATATACTTGTAGTACATATGCTTGGCGATATATTTATATAACATTGTTGTGTTTTATGTCATCTCTGAAACCAAGCAAAGATACCACAGCTAGGTTGTTGTTAGGTCATATGTAGGATTCTAAATAATAATGATTAATAATAATATAGTGGTTCAATATGTGTACAAACATATATACAAAAATGCAGTGGTTTTGTCACTATATCTGTAAAACATATTCATGAATTTTGATAACGTTATACATGTTTGGTAAAAAAACTAAACTATTTTCAAAGTAATGAAAACATGCTGATTATGTTATTCCTCGTGATACACTGTCGACCCTACTCCAAACACCACCTGTGTTGGCAGATTATGTGATAAGAGACTCCTCGTAAACTTTGAGCTCCGCAATCAAACAGTTTTCATTTTACAGGAATGTTAACCTGTGATCATCCCCGAAATGTCAGGAGTTACAATCACTTATGATCTATGCACCCCTTGTAAGGTCATGACGAAAGTAAAGGCACGCAGTGAGTTATTTAATTGGTTTAAGATGGAAAACTGACCAATCACTAAGCTGAAACCTGTCCTTTGAAGATAACAGACTAGCGACACCTGATTTCTAAAGTAAATCGAACCGTTACCGTTCCGCGCGATTATTTTGATGTACCTTAGTATATCTGTCATCCACACGATAGCGCGTAAAGAACTGCCAATTTTGTCATGACATATTCCATGGGTACACAGAACGCACGTAACCCCTGGAAATTCAAAGATGACCTTTGTTAAGAGACCATTTGTAATAAGAGATCGCATTGTAGGCTTTCCGAACGCTGTTCTTTGAATACAAGATTAACTGCTTAGATTCATTACTAAATTTTCATTTTGGAATTTTGAAACAAAGCAGGAGTTGTGAGGATAATGGGTCCCGTCGGATTGGCAGGGCGAGTAGAAATATACCATTCCGGACGTAGGGGAACTATTTGGGAATCGAGCCTGTGGAGTGATACTAATGCCCGTGTGGTCTAGATCTGTAAATAGCTAGGAATGGGGTAGGAACCTTTGCTTAAAGCACATTTGGCATTATACATATGATCATGTAGTATTATGCTTAGCATAATGCAATTCATATTTACTGCTTTTTAATAAATATTTAGGCATATGAGTAAGTGATATACAGCAAAATTAACAGTAACTGCCCGTATAAATGATTGACGAAGTTAAAACATGTTTTATTGAAATGTGTATGAAAATAACAAAATTTTGGTAAAAACATCCAGAAAGCCAATGTTGTTTTGAACTCATGAATACTGAAAAAAGAAAAATCCTTATATTTACATATTTAAGTGTTTTGAATGTTTTCCGATGCAAGCATAAATAAAATAGATAGAAAAAACAAAAGTTATTGTTATCAGCGATCCTCTTATTTCAGATAACAACTGTAACTAATGCACTTAGCTTTTACGGCATGACTACAACTTTGATGAATCATTTTTGACAAGAAAACCATACATTGCGGAACTTCAATGAAAAAAATATTCATTTGGAGTGTTAATATTGAATGTGACCAGACCAGGGTCCGAACCATCGACCTCGGATCATAATTATATAGCTCCTTACGATCAAGGTACAATCCGGTTAACGGTGGAACCTTACACAATCAAATTGCACAAAAACTACAATTATTACAAGCAAAATTCCAGGTCATTTCACTAGATATTCATTTAAAGTAAAATGTGAAAAAAAGAGATGGGTTCGTGAAGTCTTTTGATCATACCTTTTGAAAAATTAGTTTGCGAGCTTTTTAAAACGTCTCTTTCCTTTGTCAAGCAAATCGTGTAAATGAACGTTATCTCGACTCTAAACCACTGAAAGCAACTCACTAAGCAAAAGTGTGCAGAATCAGGAAAGTCAGCTGTCAACAATCATGGAGACATTTCGCCAAATAGCTCTCTTATACTACAGGCAGTCAGGGGGCGGGTGAAATGTTTACCAATTCCGCCCCTGCAGTATAAGAGTGTTTTTGGCGAAATGTCTCTATGCTTTTTGACAGCTGATTTTACTAATTTCACGGCTGATACAGATTAAACTAATTCAATATGTACATATTAATATTAAACTAGTTTCATCAGCAGTAAAATGATTCAATAAATGTTCGTAGCAATGAAGTTACACCATATGCTTTATAATTCCTGTCATATTATCCTCTATCAAAATCTTACTTTGTTTTAATGTCAGACTTGTAGCTACAAGGAAAAGAAATATTTCGGCCAAGGGACAGGACCGGTATATTTGGAACATATCTTTTTGCAGTGGACATGAAGACAGATTAAATATTGAAAAATTCTGGATGGCATCCTGCAACTTCCTCTAATAACACAGACGATGCAGGCATGGTTTGTGAATAGCTAACAGGGCTATAATCTTGCTGCTACATTATCATATATATACATATCTCCCTTATTCAGCTGGGAAGTTCTGCCTGCGTATGAAATACGCGTATACGCAATGACAAAAGCCTCGACGGATTGAAATCTGTTTCAATTATGGCGGCGTTCACGCTTCAGCGAGATATCTGTTCGACGACAGCCGTTGTTTGGTTCCTTCATTATCTAGAAACACGGAACATATTTGGGATCCATTATATCTGATTATACAACAAAGAAATGCTGGCCAACATTTTATTCCCTGGATGCTAATGAAGAATTCATTGACATTAAAGTAAACAATGGTGGCTTCCATTTGCAGCGTTCGACTGCGTCACTAACATAGCAGTGTGTCCATGCGTGTTATTACATGACGACCATCATCAATGGAAAGAAAACATGTTCGGCTTCCGTTTGCAACGTTCGACTGCGTCACTACCATAGCAGTGTGTCCATGCGTGTACATAACGACCATTATAAATGAAAAATTATACGACAAAAAGAAAAAGAAAAAACGGTTTACTGCGTATTTTCTAAATTTACCCATATCAATGGAACTATATCATTCTAGCAACCATGGCTACCGTAGTTACCATCGTAGCGACCCGCTTTAACCATTTGTGTTTTCTTTGTTTAACATTTGAACATTACTTATGATGTAAGTATAAGGATTGACCTTCATTTTGACTGCGTATACGGTAGTATGAACGCAATTGGCGACGCGCTCCATAAAGAAAATGTCTGTTGCCAACAGCATTTATGCTACCGTATACGCCGTCAATATGAAAATCCATCCTTAAATACTAGTCCGTGATATCGGTTCTTTTGCATGTGTAAATACTGCTAGCTGTATATAGGCCATATCACGGACCCAACACATATCTGCCCAGCACACGCCATATCCGACCAACACGCGCCATATATGCCCGGCATGCGCCATATTTGCCCGGAACGCGCCATATCTGTCGAGGTTCAACACTTTTGAGACAAACATCAAACCAAAAAATTGAAATAATTATACAAACTGCATATCCATCTGCATTTGCTACTCTGTTCAGTGTGCTTTATTTAAGGTAGCATGTGGTTATACTGATTGTCATGAGAAATACATTTCTGCATGTTTTATGTTTGATTCCAAATTGTTATGATTCTATAGAACAGTATATGATAAAAATAAGGTTATCATATGACCATTTCCATATCCTACTCCGTGTCAGCCCTCGACCTATAGCAGCCCTCGGGCCTCTTGCCCCTCAGGATGATACGGAGTAGGATATTGAAATGGTCATATGGTAACCTCTAATTATATGTCGCGATATCTTAAGTGAGTAAAGTATTACCCTTTATTCCCTGTATCGATATGTTTGTGATTGTGGATGTCATTTCTGTATTTTGCAGTCAACACTCTTACCCATCAAGGGTACTGAACAAATGAATAATACCGACAGTGCGTAAAAAGGAATTTGTCAAATTTTCGAGGCAATCTGCTCCTTTTTCAAAACACAAACATGAATGATAATTTATGGCAACATATAACAAAGAGAAAAACCAGTTATAAGGTAACAATTCCATGTCACAAAGTGTATATAGAAAAAACCGGTGTTTAGTTTTTACCCAAAGAAAGGTGAACGTATGTATGGGACTTTCCATTGTAAATCCAATTCTGATTCTTAAATGCTAATAGTTGTGTGTTAAGTCAACACATATGTTTACCTTCATGCTATTGTTTTATGCAAGATTGTTTCGTATAAATGGAATACAAAGGGAGAATAACTAGTGATGCAATGCATGTTACTGTAATATATTAGCAAATTCTTTTTTGTGGAATGCATTACATTATCAATGAAGAATTTTGTAACTTTGTTATGTATATTTCGCAAGCTGTTTTTCAATATTCATATAATATCCATCAATGACCATACATTTTTTTGGGAAAAGCACACATTTAATTCAATCATAGTTAAATTAATTAATTAATATGTCTCAATGCCAACTAATATACTCTGTACTAAGGATGCAACTATATGTCGTGCGACGATATATTGCGGTATTTAAAATACGGTACAATACACAATATCTTTTGGGAGGTCATGTTTAATCTACTCATATCCGTTCTAATAGGGCGAGTGGCAGCTCCTGCTTAGGATGCAAGTCAAAAGGCGAGGATTGTTTGAAGCATTAAAGTCATATCAATTTTGGACCAAGTCTATTTCTTGTTATATTGCCATTTAAGTTTTTCTCTTTGCTTATACGGTTACAATGTGTATCGTGATACGTACCGTATCGTGACCATATTGTCTTGATACGTATCGTATCGACATGTTGATCTGGACACATTCTCCGAATCAGTCTGATCGATTTTCTGGGAGTGATACATAGGATATATATTTTGATCTGCGTTTGAATTTTCAGCTTTCAAGATGGCCGCCATTTTCTCTGATTGACTGAGAAATTTAGAGTCCTAACTCGAGTTATAAGGCTCCAACATTTATGAATCTGTGGGAGTGACGCTAAGCAATTATTTATTTTCAATCGCAAGCTTGATTCAGGGAATCCATGATGGTTGGTATGATATCTGGTTGGCTTTATGAATCTGTGGGAGTGACGCTAAGCAATTATTTATTTTCAATCGCAAGCTTGATTCAGGGAATCCATGATGGTTGGTATGATATCTGGTTGGCTTATCTTATTACGGTTTTAGCTAAATAAAGTCAAATCTAGGTCAGAAATACACATGAAATTGTTATGCGACCTGAATTCATATGAATATTATTTTTTGGTCAATTTGAGCTGAAATCGACATAAAAAATAACCTGAACAAAAATTATGCGAATTTAACCTGAATTTTACAAGAAATATCTGGTCAATTTCAGGTCAGGACTTTTTTGCCTGTTTATGCCCGAAATTGTTTGATATATTCCTATCTCAATAACTTGGAATTTTATCTACGATATAACATGTTTTTTAATGTCTAGTTGGATCTTCCTATATGTCATTCCTGTTAATCATTTATACAGACTGAACATGAACGTTATAATAAATTAATTGTTATTTTATCATATTTGACACTATTGCTATAAAGAAGCGATTCAAGAATGGCAGTTTTCCACACAGACACTCTGACGTAATCAACTTAAAAAGGGGCTAAATATGGAGTCGTAATTGGTAATTTGTTAAATGTTTTAATGCACGCATCGCAACTGTATGTACATTTGTATGATGTTTATACGGAAACAATGATAATATTAAGTTGTTAAATTGACGAAATTTATCCTTAATCGTCTGGCGAAAAGAGAAATTATATACTCGTTTTAAAATTAACAATAGTTTTAGGTACAATGGAAACGTTTATCTAATATCATGAAAAACAGTGATATTTTATATTTTGAACTGAAAAACTTCGTTTGTAATTTTACAAGTCAGTGACACATTCTAAAATATTATTTATTGCAAATGGTGAAGTCAGTTTATTTCGGATGTTTATATAATCTTCATATTTTTATAAATTTAATTCCGTTCACATATGCTTAGTAATAATCCAGATTAAGGAGGCTCCACACTTTCGAAATTAACCAGCAAAATTCATTGAAACTTTCATATAATGGTTATGCAACTATGTAGAATTGATTTTATGAAAATCTAAACATTCCAATAGTTTGGGCACTTGGTTGGAAAAGATACGTCACGAAAATGGACACTGATGTCGATGTGCGGAGCCACCGTAATTAAAAGAATGAAAGGCCGTGAAAAGGATTTGAGCTACATAAGAAATGTAAAAATAAATCTTTACCAAATGATGCATCCGAGTCTCCAATGGCCAATTCTGGCTGAATCTTTGATTGCTTAGTAAAAGGTTTAGGACGCCTCAATCAGCAGAACACTGATACTTAGAACAGGCTCTTGAGCAGCAAATCATTATGACATGTAAACTAATAACGATACAATGCTGGTGGTTAAATACGAAGGAAAGGAAAGAGCCTGTCCCTTTGATAAAACTGCACAATGTACAATGTATTGTGCATCCGTTTTTGAATTGACAAAGATTACGAATGCACTACTTTTCTTCTCCAACCTTCCCATTTCCCCTTCACTACGATACAATCTTAATTTCCGAGATAAATTAAATATTTGTTTATCCTATGTTTGTTGTCTATCTATTTTTGACGAAGCTTAGCACGATCTATGCAAAACAGATTCAACAGTTAAGCTGCATTAGCTTTTTTCCAGATTTCTAAGCGTAAGATTGTTTGACTTGTAGCTACAATGAAAAGAAACCTTCGGTCAAGGGACAGGACCAGTATACCTGGAACATACATATTGCAGTGGACATGAAGACAGATTAGAATATTGCAAAAATGTATAATAACTGAGAGTTATTTTTGTAATTTTGAAAGAAATGTCGTTTAAATTTGCATCGGCATGCAACGCGTCCTAGAAGTTATTTTTTTGGATTGGTGAAATATGTGATTACATTATCTGAATTTAAAGGTACCTGTCTACTGCACGGTGAATTCCCCTGTATGCAGTAACTTCCCCGTAACTTTGGTTTGGAGATATCAGTAAAACGATCGGCTCAGTGCACTTTCGTCGACCAGGTAGTTCAACCGTTTGGAGAGATTGAGTAGCAGCATGAAGTTTAATGTACGAATCCTGGTCTAGCCCCCTGTTTTTTTTGTTTACTCCTAGAGCTTTCTCTGTTGTTGATTTATTTGTTTATCTCATTTTTAACATTTCTCATTACAGTCCCGGAAGTTTCGTTTTTTTCAGAAATGATTTATTAAAGCCATAGTAATTTAGGGAAAAAACCCAGTTTGCAATTAATACTCATTAAAAGTTTTTGGCACTGGAACGGGGATCCGTAATAGGTATACACCAGTCTTATTTTTAAAGTCGTTTGTTCAACGTGTTTTATATAATCATAAATGTATATGAGCAGAAAATAGTCTGTTTACATTATCAATATGCGTGTACGCTTAGAAACCTGGCGACGTGTGTATTTTCTTGAGAAATGATGATTTTGTCCTGTCGTGTCATAATCAGATACTGTCATTTATTATTGTCAATATATGATAAATTCATCGTTAGATCAAAATATGTCTTTGTTGTATTCATTGAAAAGTAAAAAAAAACAGTTCTAGTACATACTGCATTATTTATTTTGATCGTAAAGTAGGAGTTAAAGATAAGGAAACTAAAAACAAATTTACCTCAAAATTAAAGATAAAACTAATTAAAATATACATAGCTATAGAATTATATATATTAGATATTTCGGAACACAGTGAACAGAATCACTGCACGTTTTGAGTACTCCGGCGTGGGGTTAATAAGAATGTAGAATAAATATACCATAGACATATAATTTCAATCATTGTGAAGAAATCTATGAAACATATGGCTATAGTGTTCGCCAATTAGAAACAGGTTCAGAGCCCTTCATCAGAGAATAAGCCGTGCCATGTATTTAACTTTAAACCAGAATTTCGACCAGAAATTATCTCAAGCTTAATATCATAAGGAAGGGATAAATTGTAAGAAGCATCACCTACGTACGGAGGCACGGTAGTCTAGTGGTAGGACGCCGGGCTCGTGACCGAAGGGATGCGGGTTCGAGTCGCACGGCACTGTGTTGTATCTTTCAGCAAGATAATTTACTCCGCTTGTTCCAGTCTACTCGGCTGTAAATGATTACGTGGTTAGGCAGTGCTAGAATTTTTGAATGCTAGCGCCGAAATGGCAGCTCCGGCTGTATGCTCCCCAGGGAGTTGAGAAAGGTATTGGCTAGTTGCAAAGCACGGATAATAATTTGTGAACCGCTTTGAGACGACCTACGAACTAGGTTGTGATAAAGCGGTATATAAGAACCTCGAAATATTATTATTATCATTACTTCAATATGTTGTTACGTTAGTTGTTAATATAGAAACAATAAAAAACGTGGAAAGCGAAAGTTATAGACCTGCCGCATTGTAACAAAAGCAGTTGAGCATTGATGATGTATTGTAACACCGTTGTGAAAGATAGGCAAACGATTAAGAAATAAGTAATTTTATCTCAATTTCCAACGCAATGTGTTATCTTTAGCTTCGAAATTTTGCGGTTAGTTGCAAAAAAAACCCACAACTTTTTACAACAACAACAAAATGCTCATATTTAATGAATCGCTCAAATGGTTCTTCGGACATTCTCTGGCGATAACCCAAGATTTTAATTTTTGAAAGATGATGCCAGTGGCGGAGTCTGTCCCCGACGTACGACCCAGGGACTGAGTCACAAGAGAAACTTAATCAGTAAACAGTCTCATTTACACTGTAAAATACATCAAACGCATCGATACTACCACAAAATAAGGTATGTGTTGTCTTATATTGCCTTATATGAATTTGTTACTTTACAAATCAGTTATTGATTTGCATATGCTATCAATATAAATGTCGGAAAAGCAGCAGCATTAATATCATATCAACTCCAATCATGAAAAAATATTCACCATTTTTCTTTGGTTCAAATACCATTAATCCGTTTATTAGCATTCCCCAAACTTGATTTCAAATTTGTAGGCATTTGTGTTAAATATTCTTCAGTTGAATTATACAATACAATTAAGTAAGTAACATTTTCTGTCTTTTTTTTTCTTAACTGACGATGATAAGAATTCACCGGTACTAGTCCAAACGTTAGAATATATTGAAATTGTTTTGAATCTACCTCATCAAGCTTCAACACTGGTCCCAGTAGATAAACGAGGTCAAAGCTGTTACCTCCGTTGTAATCTGTGTCAGAGCTGTTCCCCAACTTGAAACGAGGTCAGAGCTGCTCCCGGATGTAAACAATATAAAAGTTGTTCCCCGGATGTATTTGGTGTCAGAGCTGTTCCCCGGATGTATATTGTGTCAGAGCTGTTCCCCGATGTAAAAAAGATGTCTGCAGTACTCACGACATGTCCTTGATAAGGGGGAAAAGATGATCAGATTCAAATGGTACATGCATCGTCATTCACAAGGACAAAATCTAAGCTTGAATCAACAAGCAGCAACAGGTAGAAAACATGAAAATGCTAAAGCATGAACAAACTTATAGATTAAGCTCAAATTATTAAAATAAAGATAATATCTGAGAACAGAGACTCATGAACAAGTACAAGAAAAATTAGACTGGCCGTTACGGATGGGTAGCGATTTCCATATCTCTCTGCAGTCAAACACCGGACATTATGTAGAAAACTATTCCCGACGTCGACCAAAATGTAACATTACATGACGTACGACTTGTTATCCTTGGGAATTTGCTGCTTCAAACGCAATGCACCGCATTCGAGATCATTTATCTTTCTGGACCCGAAAGAGTTTTAGATGCGCATTTCACGTGAAAGAGGGATGTGTACTTTCCGTTAACAACGATAGTCTGACAGTTGTTACATGTACAACAGTATACAAAAACAAAAATTAGCAGTGTGCGATTCCCGACTGTATATCTGACAGTGATAGCTATTTAATATTATATTTCTTTAGTGGAGGTTGTGAAAATTTTCCTATTTTTCTAAATTTACCAATATAGACTAACGAAATGTGCTTAAGTTTAAACATATTTTAGTGTACAAATATACAAATGGATTGTACAACAAGTTATTTCAAATTAATACAGTCCTCTCCTCAATACATATGGTAAAAATAATGAATATTTGCTGTTTTTTTTGGAACGGGAAAAGGATAGGATGGAGAAGAAAGGGGTGGGGGGAGTATAACGAAATGTGCTTATTAACGGTGTGACTTTCTTTAGAAGTTATGGACGAGTTCAATCATCACCCATTTATCATAGTCAGGCTCTTACAACCAAGGTGCTGAAACATGACTGTAAACAACAACCAATGTTTCAAATAGATACGCATGAGCAGACGACCAATAGTTGCTCTGGTGTCCGACCAAAGGTAGGTCGTATCATAGACGTCTAGACATGGGCACCGTAACTTCTAGTTTCTTTTCATTAGCGCAATACACATTACTAACGTGAGTTGATCGTACTCTAGTTAGATGATAGTCAATATAGTTGATGATCGAACTCGCCCGTAAATTTCCCGCTCAAGCACCACGTGGTCACTAAATTATATGACTTTTGCTCAAAAACCTTGTACGACAATATCTCGAAAAATACGTATTGGAAAGGTAGCAACGTTGCCCCGGTTGCTTTATGGTTGGTTAGAGCCATTCAATGGTCAGGGGAAATTCTAAAATATGAATAAAACAAAATTCAGAATATCTGATATCATTTCACTGCTATACATTTGCTGAGACAAATAAATTTGATGTGCTTTTAGGATTTATTTTGTTTTAAAAGCCCTTGTTTCTTATTGGCGACAATCGGAATTTTCACTTACCACTGGTTAAAGTTAACCAACATATGAGGAACCGGGCGTTATTACTGAGTCATATATTGATGACGTGTCAATTGACATACAATTTGAAGGCACAGGTACGGTCAATACCAGGTTGTGCGCATAGCATAAGAAATTCAGATATTAATGAATGAGTAAATCGGAACGTCTATTAATCATGCTGTTCAAACGGCTCCTACTGCCAACTTAAGTTCTCACTAAGATTCGACTTCTGGGCGATCATACAATTAATACTTAACAAATTCACATCTCATCCCATATAAACATATTCTTGCCAAAACGTTTCAGGGTTAGGGTTAGCCCTTACCCAAGAAAACAAAATTATATCTTATTGACCAGCATTGAACGAAATGACAAAACTAAGACTAGTGAAATCATGCAAACAAAAGTATCAAAGAAGATATTGAAGAACCGTGGCTTTTAATCATTATCAATGAATTATATATGTTAAATCATTTCCGTCTAAAGCGTTATCAGGTAAGTAAGAAAATTGTTATATAAATAAATATCATTAACATGGTTTCTTGGTGGAAACGACCACTTCTCGTCCAAAACAACCGTGTTTAATGTCATATCCGTATAGTTTGTTTGTTTGTTTTATGCTAACGTTTGTATTACTTCTCCATTTTGTTCATTTAGCATTACTTTTGATTTAATTTGTAGGTGTTTTTTAAGGACGTGCCATGTTTTGGTGGTGTAGAAAAGCCGGAGTTCCCACAGAAAAACCTGCGATCTACGGCCAGTTCTTGGCGACTGCCCCATGCAGGTCTCGAACCCACGACCCAGTGGTGGAGGGCTAGTGGTAGCAGAATGTCAGACGCCTTAACGACTTGTCCACCGTGGCCCAATTACACTGCTTTCGGATGCGATTCAGAGACAATATGAATACCCACTGCATTACAGCAAAATAGCATGGACCTGTCTCATTAGCCAGTAGATCAAGGATCCATGCGTTTACAATTTTGCCGGACTCTTGAACAGAAACTTCAATTAGTGCAGTCATAATTTAAAAATTTAAAGCGCGAACAGAAAAGCGCTAACATTATAAACCATCTAAAATATACACGCTTACAGTATATGGTCTTCAACGGGAGAAACTATTCAATATCCTCTCTCACTTTATTAAACAAGCTTAATATTGTCATGCTTATATGCCTGCACGATCACCTACAGAGAGATATATTTACGCTTTAGTGACTATTCTGCATAAATATGTAACACGAATATATCAGAATTCACCTGTATCAGGATGATAGTGGCGTCACAGTAGGAGTTTGCTGTTGGATATACAGGGCTTCACGTGGTGAACACATCCGCGTATCTTTGTATGTTAACAACTGGCATTGCAGGGAAAATACAAAATGTTAAGTTTTTACTTATCATTGTTTTGCGCCAGCATTGCCACGGGGCGTGCTTTGTTCAACACAACTTGTGAAAAAATGGAGTTTGATAACAATGTTACTGTTTACAATGAATTCCAAGCTAGTACCATCAGCATACAACAATATGTTGGTCGCCAACAATGTGCAAGGGCCTGTGCACGTCACAATGGGTGTGGATCCATAGCCTATGATCCATCCACACTGACCTGTGTCCTGAGGACAACGGCGGCCGCAACGGTGACAATTAATGAAATCAAGGTTAGTATACAAATCCTAAAAGGGTTATATGATCAAAACTTGTTATGTAAAATTGTAACCTTATTTACAAATAATGTACGTATAAACGTGTCGCAAAGTTTCAAGACCGACTGGTGCCTTGGTTAAGCTATGACTGAGGGCCAGGCGCAATGTTTCAAAACCGACTTGTCCCTTGGTTTAGCTATGACTGAGGGCCAGGCGCAATGTTTCAAGACCGACTGGTCCCTTGTTTAAGCTATGACTGAGGGCCAGGCGCAATGTTTCAAGACCGACTGGTCACTTGGTTAAGCTATAACTGAATGCCCAGTTAGCACTCAGTCATATCTATGAAATGGGACCAGTTGGTCATCAAACATTGCGACACGTTTGCTACGTATATCGTTTGTGTATAAAGTAAACCTTTGATACATGTATACAATATTTCCATACTGCTGTATCTTATTGAAGAAACCAAACGTCTGCATTAAACCTATCTTAATAACAGTTTATATTCTTATTAAGATAGACCCTGTCTTATGTTTTCAGTTATTTCTATCGCATTTTAAAAAGGAAAATAGAGACCTAAAATATCATTGTTTCCGTTCTTAAATCATTGAATTTAATATAAGTAAAATACACTTTACATATAATTTTTCTTAATGTGCAAAATTGGTAGAAAATATCTCATGAGGAAAAAATGATATTTCATGAACACATTTTTTTCAAGAAGAAATTATTTTGTATACGACCGGCTCCTAGTTCCGGGGTATGATATGATTTTACGATGAACCAGCTATATCTTTTCCTTTTGCTCTTTCCTGGCCTTTCTATTCGGCAGTGTCTACCTTGGCACTAGAGTTCGTATGCCCCCAAGCAAACAGACAAACAAGCAAACAAACAAACGTTGTAGCCATCTCTCAATTATCCGTCGAATGTCACTCATTTTTACTTCAGAGATACCAGATTCATGTTTATCCCCCTTTTTAAATAAAGGCATCACTACAGCTTGTTCCACTGGTTTAGAAAGATACCAGAATCCAAAGAAGATCTAAATATAACGGATAGATGGAGAGCTACTGAACTTGCTGTATTTTTCAACAAATTGTAGCTAATGGTGTCGCTACCCACAGCTTTATTAATATTTAAAGATTTTAAAATGTCTATAATGTCATTCATGTGGAACGGTATGTCAGATAAAGTGGAGTCTGTCCGAAGTTCTACTGTCGGTACGTCAATGTTAGTATCATCGATTGTCGAGATGGAAATAAAGTAATCATTCAGAATATTAGCTTTGATATCGTTTGCCATTTCTAATTTTCCGGTTTTGTTTCTAAGGGGAGATATACTATTGGAATTATCAGAAGTTATTATTAATCTGCGGACAATTTTCCAAAAATGTCTAGGCTTCGAATCAGAGTATTGATCTAAAATGCCATTAATGTCCGCGTAAAACAAATCTGTTGTCCTTTTCTTAAGATTATTCACATGATTTCGTTGTTTCCGAAAATTAGTCAAGTTATTTGGAAAATGATTAGATTTAAATAAGTGCAATTCGTAATTTGCGTCACTATAAAGAGTTATTTTCCTTTTATATGTCCTTTAAATATTTGTCCCAACAGTCAATTCCACGGTCGTCGCTTGGTGGTCTGAAATGTCCTTGTCTATGTCTATTACGTCAGCGAAAATAAAAACACAGGTGTCGGAGAGTAGAATAGGGTCAAGCAGGGTAGAGCACGTGCGTCCAATGCGAGTCGGTTTGTTAATAACGTTTGACAAGTGAAAGGAATTTGGTTTACATTTGTAGAGATGTTTACATTATATATACAATCATACCCACAATGTATACAACCATATCCACAATATATACAATCATACATATATACAATCATACCCACAATATATACAATCATACCCACAATATATACAATCATACATATACACAATCATACCAACAATATATACAATCATAAATATACACAATCATACCAACAATATATACAATCATAAATATATACAATCATACCCACAATATATACAATCATACCCACAATATATACAATCATAAATATATACAATCATACCCATTATATACAATTATACCCACATATTCTCACACACAGCTATACTCGTTTGTGTGTTCTACATGCAAACATACAGATTGACACAATTTCTCCATTATCTTACTGGTATTCTTTTTTACACACATACATATAAAACATATGTATTCCTTTACATATATACATACACATTGTACATCTTATATACATTATAACTAGATAATAATATACAAGTATTATCTACAATATACAGCCATTACACAAAGAGAAGTGTAAACATTGTATATTACATTTGATGCAAAAACAAAATGCGCTGAAATGGTCAATTTTAGTCTGTGTGTGTTGGAGTGCTACAATTATGCAAGGGAATCTTGACAACTCAGTCATTCATCTTAATTTATGTGATTATCCGGGTCTCTTACATCAGTATTATATATGTTTGCAGTACTTTTTTGGATAAAATAGTAATGTACATTGTGTGTACATTGCAGTAATTTTTAAGTTATTTCCATTCTCAAACACTCGTACACCGAGTGCCTCGGGAATGTATTTTTTCCATAATATAACTAGTTATGTACACACAACCCCTAAAACATTTTACTAGTTACTATTCATGACTATTGTTTTATATATCGTATACATTCATATACAACATATTTAGATGTATATCCATATATTTCTATAAATCTTATATACATACATTTATACCTCATGTACACATGAAATTATATGATATAACCATGCAAATGTCTAAATACTTCGCTGGTGTACTAACATTTAGCTAGGATATTTTTAAACCTTATTCAGGTACACCAGTATACACCACAAAATTAGTATTATATATGTTTACAATATATATTTGGAGAAAATACTATCAAGTGTACTGTGTGTACTTTGTAGTCATTCATGAGGTTTCTTTTCCAATCTCATACACTCGTATACCGAGTGCCCTGAGAATGTATTTCCCCCCGTAAGTATTATATAAATACACCATAGTGCCTTGCGTGGACATTGTAGTCATTTATGAGGTCTTTCCATTATCATACACTCGTATATCGAGAATATTTTTGCATGACTGCAAAGTGTGTAATATTCAGTCATTCATGAGGTCTTTCCATTATCATACACTCGTATATCGAGAATGTTTTGTTTTTTTACTTGTTATGTACACACAACTTCTAAAATTTAAAACATTTTACTTATCGAGTTTCTCCATGTTGATACTGTACAGCAGAATCATGTTCGTTGACCGGAGTTGACTCACAAAAGCTGGAACACTCAGATTCACCAGTTATTCTTACAATGTATTCGCATACATAAAATATGTACATGTAAATATATATTTTGTATAATTATGATTAGTAAATCTATTTATGCATTTATGCATATGTATTCATTGCTGTTCATTATACTCGTTATTGCACGTTAACGTTTACAGTGATTAAATTATCAAGCAAAATTGAAAAGAAATGTGGAGATATATTTTCTCTCTTTTCACCACACATGATTGGGTGGATGAGGGTTATACATGGTGGGAAAATATACACTTTCATGTTGATGATTATGCATGCTATTGCTGTTTGTTCTGACTATTACATGTACATATACATTTATTCTAATTGTGTAAAAACAGAAGTTGTTTGATCTTTACTTTGTTCAGGAGTGTCCACCCTTCGTAATACACATGTTTTTCTTGTCGTATTTTCGTGTCGTCATTTCCGTATTGCGTATCGGGCATTCCATTACCGTAGTGTAAATTATAGTAACACCGAGTAAACAATAGTACACGTGCGTGACGTGATATGTCAACACCCGATATCTAGACTTAACTTGGAAATCGGACATTAATTAACTCACGGGAAGACACTGACATACGATCAGACGACTTCAAGAAGGTCGTATATGAGGCGCCTGGAATGCAGACTGATGTGTTTTGTTTACATATATATATATATATATATTCATTTATCTTGGTTTCAAGACACAAGCTACACGTGCCTATGTATGCGTTTCTCGGTAAGGAATTAAACAATCTTTATTTTACGTTATTTTTGTCAATTTAAAACAAATCATCCGCTGTATGTAAAATAAGATCGTACAATCATTACCAAGTTGCAGGCGCCATTTTCTCACGGACGAGATACACTTTTCTAGGTGTTGACTTCTGTGTTTACCTATATATACATCCCATATAAAATGCGAAATATCGTACAGGCTACATGTACATACGTATCCCGTCCGTAACACGAACTTCTTCCGGCTACCGTACGACAACCCGGCCATCGTCAGATAATCTTTCGGTAACCTTTCGATAGTCTTGCGGGCTCCCTACGGTATCCTTCAGATGTTCGTTCGACTTGATCCGGCAAATTGTTTGCAGGGGCCATGCGGTACCCGTATCTAATGTGACCATACGCACGGCAAATCTCAGACATCGGAAAAAAATCATAAAACATATGATAAAAAGTTTATGATATGACCATTTTGATATCACACCCCCAATTCCTTTAAAATAAATCAAACATACACAAAAAGATATTTCTTTATTTTATTTATATTCATAAAAATGGTAACAAAAACAATGATGTATGTAAAAAAAAAACCAGTAACATTTATACGTAAAAAGTCAACATTTAGATATTCCCAAATTCCTACAAAATGATATGGTTATTGAAATTTGGGTGAGGCTTTGTAAATCAATCTTTAAATTATTTTCCATGACACCGCAGTTATTCCATGCCAACGATTCGTTTGTTTACATTAAGCGGAAGCGGCAAAATCCGGAAATTTGGGAGGGGGTGATATCACTTTTCTAGGATGTGTGCTATCACTTCAAGGGGGGTGGGGGTGGGGTGATATCACTCCAAGGGGGTGTGATATCACTTTTCGAGGGTGTGTGCTATCACTTTCAAGGGGGAGGGGGTGGGGTGATATCACTCCAAGGAGGTGTGATATCACCCGGGCTGATATCGACTGGTGGAAATTTTAGACTTATTACACATACAAAAAGGGTGTTATTATTAGTAAACATATGATAATGTTCGATATCTATCTAGCTTACGGGTTGGTTTTGACGACGTCATCGAGTTTTTGCATGACTGCAAAGTGTGTATTTTAACTGACGGGTTGGTTTTGATGACGTCATCGAGTTCTGGCATAACTGTAGAGTGTTTATTTGGACTGTCGGGTTGGTTTTGATGACGTCATTACCGGAAGTCAAACTAGTTAAACGAAATTGGAAAGACAGCAAAATGTCCCGAAACAAACATATGGAGTTACTTCCCTTTACCGTTAATGATTTTGTTTTATGTTGATTTATCTTTACAAAGACATTTCATACCATAATATTTACATTCTTGATGTTTGTTCTGAATCTACCAACTGAAAACAACTGCCATTAGAATAATGAATACACTATGAATACAACGATCCTCGTGCAATCACTCAGCTGATTTCACACACAATGACCACTTCATATTACTACGCATAGTACCGTTTCTGAGAATAGTTATCTCCCCTTCTCTGATATAATGTCGTTGCGAGAAATAATGATAAACATTACAAAAATCTTGAATGGTGCACCATTGTATTATTATTATTATTCTTTCTAATTTACAAAAAAATAAATACTTATAACATTGTCATATTAAATACTGACTTCCGACTTGCAATCGGTTCCTTGTGGTCACGAACTTTCAAACACCCTGGTCCCAAACGTCCGGCTGGATAATCCCCGTGACATCAACTTGCACATTAAACTCAGATAACTGTGTAATGACACAGAGTACTTCATCCACCAACCTATCATCATTTACCTCTGCAGGTTTTTTGATAAACAGTACATTCAACGGCTGTACATCTAACTTCAAATGAGCTCTATGACTACTGCAGACGGTTGCCCTGGATGGTTACTATAGTGACCGATGATTTGAAATAGTGCGGACATAAACTTTTTAAAATATATATTATGCGGTGTTTAATTCCAAAAAAATCAAATAAGATCATCTTTCAAAAATGAAAGGAATATCAAGTGTTGGTTATTATTAGATTTTAGATATATATTTTCGTTTGAAAAAAAATCAGCTGATCTGCGGAGGTCGAACATTGGGAAGTTTGTGTGCGGGCTGGAGTTCAGACTGTTCCATTTTATGGTTTTCTGACCGGTACTAATATCAAAAATATTAAATCTACAAAAAGTGTTGTGAACATGAATTGTTTTCATGTACATTGCTGCACAACCCGTCAGTAAAATTACACACTCTACAGTCATACCAAAATTCGATGATGTCTTTACAAATAGTTAAGAAAGGTATCCTCAAGATCTCTTCAAGAAATGTTGTGTGCTGTATAGGTTTTTAAAGAAAAGCATGGTTAATTGCCATAACTGTGGTCTTCTTAATTATTGACTTTGTATTTCGTTACCGATTTGGAAACGTGAATTGATTATCTTAGGGTTCATGCATGATTCGAATAGCTTAACATGTATACTCCTGCACTAATTCCAAGCCGAGTCACTCCGTTTAATTCTTATTTCGTTCAATAACATCTGAATTATTTATCACTGAACACCAAGACTTGTTTAAATGTTTTCAAGAAAAGGTTTCCGGTTGAATGTCTGACCAGTGAGGCGGTGAGTGTACCTGCTCCGGTATTTTTCTTGGAATATATAGCTAAAAACGATATAAGCATACCTATTTTTTTGAACAAGCGTTTGTATTGGTTGTGATAGCAGAAATAGACTACAAACGGAGTGTTATCGCTTGTTATTGTGGTGTTTTTTGAACTTGTCCCTATTCATATACTGTACGTACGCGTGTGAAATTCTAACACAATGGCCGATACAGGTAAAAGCGTACTGAGTGACCGGACCAACTCACCTATGGACTTTGGAGGTGAGGCTCCCAATGGGAGCGGTGGTAAACCTGGTTCGACTTCTGCGGACAACTGTGTCAATGAAGCCGGAGTGTATTCGTGTAAAGGTTTTGAGGACATTGGAAAGTGTTTCACGAAACTTCACCTACAGATAACAGGCTTACATGAAGAAATTGGTAGTCTGAAGACAACGTTGTGTGCTGTATAGGTTTTTAAACAAAAGCATGGTTAATTGCCATAACTGTGGTCTTCTTAATTATTGACTTTGTATTTCGTTACCGATTTGGAAACGTGAATTGATTATCTTAGGGTTCATGCATGATTCGAATAGCTTAACATGTATACTCCTGCACTAATTCCAAGCCGAGTCACTCCGTTTAATTCTTATTTCGTTCAATAACATCTGAATTATTTATCACTGAACACCAAGACCTGTTTAAATGTTTTCAAGAAAAGGTTTCCGGTTGAATGTCTGACAAGTGAGGCGGTGAGTGTACCTGCTCCGGTATTTTTCTTGGAATATATAGCTAAAAACGATATAAGCATACCTAATTTTTTGAACAAGCGTTTGTATTGGTTGTGATAGCAGAAATAGACTACAAACGGAGTGTTATCGCTTGTTATTGTGGTGTTTTTTGAACTTGTCCCTATTCATATACTGTACGTACGCGTGTGAAATTCTAACACAATGGCCGATACAGGTAAAAGCGTACTGAGTGACCGGACCAACTCACCTATGGACTTTGGAGGTGAGGCTCCCAATGGGAGCGGTGGTAAACCTGGTTCGACTTCTGCGGACAACTGTGTCAATGAAGCCGGAGTGTATTCGTGTAAAGGTTTTGAGGACATTGGAAAGTGTTTCACGAAACTTCACCTACAGATAACAGGCTTACATGAAGAAATTGGTAGTCTGAAGACAACAGTCTCCAACTTGGAGCAATTTGCTGACCATACAAATGACAGTCTAAGGACAATACACGAAAAAACCATTCCTAATATAGAGGATAAGATCACAACGGTTGATAATGAAAGAATTAAACTGGATATGTGGGGACGCAAGTGGAACTTGGTAGTAAGAGGGGTGAAGGGAGACCTACGGGAAACCCCAAGAAATACTGAGAAAGCAGTGAGAAATTTCTTAACAGAAAACCTGAAAATGGAAGATTCATTCTCAAAGAATGTTCTCCTCACAGCGGTTCATCGTCTTCCTGGAGGTTCCGAAGGTAATCGGAATATCATCATTCGCCTGAGCAGTCTTCTTGACCGTGACGACATAATGAACGCCACATTCAAACTAACCAGGGGCTGGAGTGTTAACCACTCAACCAATCCACCGATAATGAGTATTAGGAAAAACAAACATCGATCTCCTAATTATACAAAGAAACATTATATTCCCCTATGACATCACTTGTCCACAGTCTTCATCAATTTGAGTATTTGGAAGCCCTGTGTTGTTAGTTTTTCCGCCAGCATTCGACATCTATCTTGGAAGACATGGTATTCGGAGCAATGACTAGAGTACATAATCAGCTGCAACACGTAGACATCGTAGGTAAAAGAAACACGCATGTTGTTATAAAGAAAGGAAAAGTTCACGATCGGAAAGTTGAAACCGTCCGGCTTATCGTACAGCTTAATAGTAAGCCGTCCCTGTAAGTCATTTTGCAGATAAAGATCGAGGAAGCGGCTGAAATTGAAGAGTCGATGATGTCAATGGTTTAAATCTCTGATCAATGATCGACATACCAGGACTTGACCAGGTTTTGTTACATGCCCTGATAAGCTCATTAATCAATTCAGCTTCATATGGGAACAGATACAAGTCAGCAAGAAGAGGGGAATAGTTTATTCCAATAGAAATGGCTAACATCTGCTGGACAATCTTGCCACCGAACTCAACATAGATATTTTTAACCAGAAAATCCATCATTCTCACAATACCGTCCTCATTTTATTTCATAATGACAATTGCCTTACTTTTAACGGAATGTGCTCCAAAATAATGCACACCTACATATTTACATTTACATTTAAGAAAGCTCGCATAACAAGAGAAGTAAGCGCTCCTTCAGTTAGGAATGAGGAATGGTAGTGAAATGGGTCGAAGAGGCAAAAGTTTTGATAGAAGATAATTTTGTTTAACAACAGCAACCTGATTTATTAGTACTTAGAATGGTAATGAAAAGCTGCATCAGTTCTTGGTTGAGCAACTAGAAGAGAAAGCAGTATATGTATGTTTATAAGGATCCAACGAAGGAGGTTTATGGACATTGAATGTCAATGACGTAACACCGCGGAAGAATCTCTTGTTAAACTCGAAAATTGAATAATACAATCGCAATAAGAAGACATGTCGACATAAAGTTATTTTGTCCAAATTGAAGAAACATTTTTAATTTAGAGGTAACAATGGAACCAAGGGTAGACATGCTATTGCAAGATGACTTCATTGTGTTTGCTCGGAAGACATACTTTTCTCTCGCGGTTTTAGTTGAGCTGGATGACACTGCTAGTGACAGTTGTTTTTATATAAAGCGTAAAGCAGTCATACCAGACAATGAGCGAATGTGAGCTTGCTTCTTTACTAACGACTTGACCTGTGTCATTGTCGAAGAGGATATTCATTATGATTTTTAAATGTGTCATTTTGTTTCGGCCTGATACTTATTAATTGGGATATATTTGGTAGAAAAAATATTATTGCCATGGTTTCATATGGTGGACTAGACAACTGTTTATCCACTAATTCCAAACAAGAGTCAAACATGACTTCCGTTTTGTTTGGCTACGTTTTGGTCACATTTGTTTTACAACTCATTCGATTAACAATCTGATGACACGAAACGAGCTTTGCTTGATTTACATAGTGACCTCGGAGAACAAGTGTAAATATCAACATATGACCATAACCATACGTGTTTTATTACAATGATGTAAAAGATGAAAAGGTACTTTGCTTGTAAACGTTTTTATTTTTCATTTTGATACACTGGTTTTGTCATTCCTAGATACAAATGTAGCAACATTGATGACGTTTTCAATGGCAGTTTATAGAAAAACTTCTGTACCTTTTTCAAAAACACGTAATGTCAAACATTCTTTGATCTATAAAATGCATCACAGTATTAATTAAGCTATATTGAATTCTTTTAAAGAGTAGGACTTCATAAATATTTCAGGAAGATGGCAATGGTAATTATGGTTATTAACATCGTGGTTTATATTAAAAAGTAAGTTTAATGTTCACATTGCCATCAATGTCTAACCTTCCAATTTTACATTCCAACAAGATTTTTAGAGTGCGATGGTTAAGTTGAGTGATGGATGCTTCGCCAAAAAATGACATAAAGTAAATAATTGATATTGTTGGTATTAATTTGTTACAGAATTCTCTTGGGGCATGCACCAATCACATGTGCAATATAAAGCAACAGTGTGTCCCATTAACGAAAGGAGGACACTTTTGTGCGGAACTCGATATCAAAGGTAAAGATATTACATTGATAGCATTTAAACACTGAATTATACAAAAGATAATAATCTCCTGTTTTATATATCAGAGATTTTTTAACGAACCCTGTTAAACTGCACTGGCGTTTCTCCTTTATGCAATAACCTCCACTTATTATATATCAGGATATCTTTTACGTATCCCCTGATCCACTTAAGCGACGTTTCCTCTTTATAAAGTAACATGCCCTTAATTTGTACATGTAACTGTAGTTAATCTGGCCGGGGCCCCTCCGTTTACAAAGTAGCTATGTTGATTCAAGCGGTAGGGTAGTGTAACACACTGCAAGTGCAGGCCCGAAACCCTGTTTAGCCCACACTCGGACAATGTTTTTTATTATAATTTTTCATATATCTTCTTCATAATTTCCTAAATGCCACACAAGGTGTTTATCAGTGGTATGATGATCTTTAAGGCCCCCGTTTCATACATTTAATTACATACATTATTTGTTAGGCAAAAACACATCTTCATTTGCGATTTTTTAAATTTTTTATTTCAATTATATCATATCTTGACATCGTATAATTATTTCATTTTCATTGTTGTTGCCAACGATTATTGATAATAATAATATACAGCATTTATATAGCGCCCTATATAATTTGTAAAACTACTCTAAGGCCTTTTACAACATATGGATAATAGTAATGGTTATAATTGTGAAAACAAACTACAAAGGCTTGCAATCACTTTCAAACATGTGCACATAATTGAACAAATAAAAGGGTGGCATTTACATGACGTCTTTGCAAAGATTCTAAAATGCAGACATGAAAAGGTGAGTCTTTAAGTCCCTCTTGAACTTGGCCAGGGTATTCGACTTCCTAATAGCAGATGGTAAGCTATTCCAAAACGTAGCCGAAACCCTCCCAAAGCATCTGTTTCCGTAGGTCACATTGCGAGATTTTGGGACACACAAAAAAGATTCTGACTCCGACCGCAGTGATCTTGACGGCTGATACAGGGTAACAAGTTCCTGTAGGTTATGAGGAGCTGTTCCATTCAGTGCCTTGTATGTGTATACCAGAATTTTGTACTGCGATCATTCATAATGATAGATAGATGAAAAGCATAACCTGATGCAGTTTCGTAGACATCAAAGTGAAGATGCAATGTTCTTGACTATGATACTTAATTCTGCTCATCAATGTGAAATATAGCAAAGGTTTATGTCATTGGATCATCTTCGTTCTCAGCACGGTGAAAGTTGGGGTCTGGGTAAAACATATTAAAGTTGTCACCAGGAGATACATGTTTCTGTATTTAAGTTGGATTGAAATAAAAAAAATGTTCTGTGTTATTTTTCATCTCGTCACGGTGAACAAAATAAGAAAGCTTTGTAACCTTGGAATATTTTCGTTATCATGAAGGTAAAATATACAAGTTTTAGATTCTTTTCGTCCTCAAGCTCATATATATATATGAGTGTTATGGCCTAGGGAAATCTGATCCGAAACCGCATAGACGGCCGGGGTTGGATTTCCCGATCGGACGTTAAAAGGCATTTGGCCATCTGTCCGATGTTTTGGGTTTTGCCAGGTAATCTGTGTACCACATGCACCTGGAGCACCGTGTTTCACAATTGTTGCAAAATAAGTAAAGTTTATAAAGATATTGAGTTTGGGGATATTATTTATCTCACCAAAGTGAAAAATGGTTATAGCCTGAGGTTTATTTGGAATATGTAAGATACCAGATTTATGGCTGATGGATATCTTCCGTCTGGTCAAGGTAAAAAAAGACAAACAGAGTTGGTTTGGCGAAATCTTATTCCTTATCAAGGTGAAAGGTTAAAGGGATGGAGCCTTTTCTTCAAAGTCAAACTTACCGACGTTTGGACCCGTTGCCTTATGCAGTATACAATGAGAATCACCAAACACGTCATTTAAGATTAACTCACATGCAACATTGTAAGTAGTTTATGCCCACAACTACCGGGATGGCTACTGTTTTATGGGGTGTACATCTCAAGAATTTTCAGCACTAAAATACAACTAAATAGAAGTTCTATAAAGTTTACTTGTATTTTATGATACAAATATCTCTTTTAATTGTTACCTTTGCAGCTGGGACTGTTGTGCTTGTAAATGGCTCTGTTCCTTCTGAAGGACGAGTCGAGATCTACTACAATAAAACATGGGGGAAGATCTATGCTAACAATCACTGGAACAAGACAAACGCCATTGTAGTTTGTCGCCAGCTCAACTACACGTAAGTAGACATTGGCACAGTAATTACAATCGTGCGCATACGTTTATAGAAACGTAGTAAGTTTTCCTTTAAAATCGTATAGGGCAATGACACAATGTTAGCAATACAGAAATCACAATCGAAGGATTGGCGGGTGGTTCAATGGATGCAAAACTCAGATTTTACGGCCGGGGGTTCATTCCCCGATAAAGCGGGAAACAAATATTGGATCACCTGCCTAATCGCCTTTGAATTTCTCTAGGTAGTCCGGTTTCCTTGTGCGCGCCTCCAATCGGAACAAAAAGAGTAATAAGTTGAAATCTTTAATAAATTTAGTTTCTTAATTTTTGCAAAACAAAGTAAGTTTAAATATTTTTTTGCCAATTATTTCAAGCCTCTGAATGTTTTATCTAATACAAAGTGCAAACATTTTGCTGTTGGGTACAATGTGTATTTAAGACCCAATACGTAGTTGTACATTGACATTGTTGCACTTTTTCTCATTTAACACTCAAAACTTGCACCATATAAATAATTAATTATAACTTATATAAATTTTTCATCATGAATTGATAGTCAGACACTGACAGATTTATCACCAAACTGTCTGAACTAGCACCATATTTATCATATAACAGTTAGTACCTTCACTATGTTTATCATTTTGCAGTCAGATCTTGCACCATGTTCATCAATCAGCACTGACCCTACACGATTTATATCATTAAAAAGAACAAATACACTGTACCATATGTATTATCAGATTGCCGGCGAAGAAACTCGTGCCAGTTGACTAATAACCATTTATTATTAATTAACAGTTTGAATCATTATCAGACATCCGCACATATTTTTTGTCTAATCACCTAACTTTTCTATTTATTAATTATTATTCAATTTTAGTACCTGAATACTAACGAATTATGTAACAAATAACATTTCAATCATTTATAAAACCAGTTTTCATAAGGTATTTAACTTAATAACTCTTTAAGGACATTTTTGAAATTCAATTAATTTAGTAAATACATAAAAAAATAAAATTGCGGTATAGGTTTTTAATACATTCATTGTGTGCACAATTAATGTGTTCTACAAGATACAACAAACAGAAAAATTGCGCTAATTGTTGATTAAACTAATCACCTTTAGAGCAACCGTCAATTTAAAACATCAATTTATAAGACATGCCCTGTTATGAATATTGAAATTAATTTTGTTTATATGCTAAAGACCTAACAATTGTTTTCAAATATTAAAAAAATATATTTAATATTGTTTTCAGATTTTTTGCCTGATTGTCATAATATTTCGACTCTGTCCGGTAACCATTAAACTCACATTGTCAATTTGACGCATATTGGCCAATTTGGGTAAAATTGCCTCTTATATATCATTTCAACATCATTTCCTGTACCTTTAATGTAAGATGGAGACGATATTATTAAACAAATTTGAAATAGTATGATTTTTTGTTCTGCTGTCAACATATTACAATGAACTTAAGTTATTTCGCGCCACGGCACGGCAATGTGTTGTATCTTTGAGCAAGATACTTTACTCCGCTTGTTCCAGTCTACTCAGCTGTAAATGAGTACGTGGTTGGGCAGTGCTAGAATTGTTGAATGCTAGCTGTTAGCGCCGAAATGGCAGTTCCGGCTGTATGCTCCCCAGGGAGTTGAGAAAGGTATTGGCTGGTTGCAAAGGCCCTATAACCACGGATAATAATTTGTGAATCGCTTTGAGACGACCTACGAACTAGATTGTGACAGATAACGTTTTGTGAAAGCAGTTAAATAAGCTGATGCTCATTTTGGAAAGGCGGATTCAAATATGATTACACTTATTTCCTGTTTAGATGTAAAAACAAGAACTGCCATTCGAATAATAAACGACAGAGTTTTCATGACTGTTACCGTTGTTGTAATGCTGAACTAGCTATGACTTATAGTTGACACCGAATTAAATATGACTGGATTAATCCGATAAAATATTTGCATTACAGGTTTTAGGTGACGGAAAATCTACACAAATGTTTATCATTTAAAGGGAGGCAAATCGAACTTTCGAAAGCTCAATGTGTATTATAGTATCTGTAATTTTATCCAAAAATGATCTAAAATAACTCAGAAAACAATCCCCCCAAAAACAAGCCTTTCTGTTGATTGTTTTTGTAGATTTGGTACAGGCGTAATCGACTTGCCATTCGGAACTGGTTCGAACCCCTACCTGGTTGATGACGTAATGTGTTTAGGAAATGAAAATATCTTAGCGGAATGTCCACTCACATGGACATCACCATTCTCCTATAGCAATTACGCCGCTGGGGTGATATGTAGTAACACCGCATTCCAGGAGGAACTAAGCGGTAAGTGTATTACAGTGTACGCTGTTAAATGTCGTTATATAACCCTATAAGTATACTATTGTACAAGACTCGACGTGCACCAGAACCTGTCAAATGCCGGCAAAGCTACCGATAACAAATTTATCGCATTTATATTGTTTTTATATGTATTTCCATTTGAAGTGTCACCCTGGAACAAAATGCTAGCCTTTTCTTACCGACTCTTTATCTTTTGCACGATGAACGTATTCACGTCATATTAGCAACGTTTTTTCTTCTTCCAAGTCATATTAATAAAGTGATCGTTTTGTTTTTGTTTGATTTAATTTAGTTTTTATTTAATCATTTTTCTTCCAATCGTTTAAGCAAACTGATCGACATTTCAGGATAGCTTTGACGATTATGTTAATACTGAAAAAAAATACTCATCAGAGGCGAACACGGTGACAAAATTAAAAACACTAGATGTAAGCATTGTGTAAACTTCCTTGTGGAGACCATTACTCAGCCATAGAATTAGTCGTGGAATATTTTGAGAAATTTGCATATTGTCATTAAAATCAGTAATGAATTAAATTGGTTAACATTTACCTCTACGAACAAGGACAATATCTTAAGCTCCAACATAATTAACAACATTATCACGTGCTTTCTTCACTCGTTACTTGAACAGGCGGCGCGGTCAGCGCATTGCGGTACCCCATTAACAATGTCCCAGTTCAAGGTTTTCTTGCAACTCATAAATCTTGTTAAAAATTAGATCAATGTCTTTAATCCATAAATTTTGTACAAAATCTTGGAATTGTACTCCGTAAATGCTTACATATCATCATATTATAATTGGATTTGCCAATGGCGCAGTGGACAGATTTTGGTTTCCTTCTTTTTTTCGTTGACATTTCGAACAACTATTATTTCGTAAAATTCTAGAGCAACTTGTGATTTTCATGGAATAATTCAATTGAAATTGGTTTAAACAAATCTTTCACAATAGTAATATTTACAGGAATTCAGTTGATCTTGTTGGTACTAGTTCCGTGTTTTGTTATAGTGTCAATGTGGTAAGTGGATGCACTTCGACACATTCCTGCTTAACTCGAAATTGTGTTTTGTTCTCAGTCCCAATAAGGTTGGCAGGCGGCCGAACCCCTTCTGATGGCATAGTGGAGATGTTCTACGCTGGTTATTGGGGAACGGTGGCGTTCGATAGCAACTTTAACCGGTATGAAGCAAGAGTCATCTGCAGGGAACTGAACTTCACGTAAGTTGTGCTGTATATAAAGTGAGAATTCATATGTTTCTCGTATGTAGAACTCTTTATTTTACACGACTAGACCATACGGTATGGACTAGTTCAGTCACGCGTGACTCAGATGTACCACATGTTTTCTTCTGTGGCTTGTATATAGGCCAACATAATGATACATAAAAGACTCATATATATATATATATACATCAGACATCTAGTCACATACTTTAGACTTGAGTAACATATTCATGTTATTGATAATATTTTGATTTGTTTTCAATTCATTAGCGAATAGTTGCACATGTCACGAAAATTGGATTTTTAAGATAAATTCCAACAGCACTGTTTACAGAATACAGTACCTTTATTGAAAATTACGCATTCCAACGAATCTGATGATATATATGATATGCTATACGTTTTGTCCTGGTTATGATAAAAAAGACTATTTATAATCACCAAGTTTGTTAAACCAAAGATTAATGTGACTGATTTGAATGTTTAACCACACAGACACGTATGCAGCTCTTGTGAGATGTACGTGCCTTCCTCGTTTGTAGGACCATTCGTATCTGCATTGTAACTTGTCAGTCTACTCTATTACCTCGTATGCACCACGTCTCATGAGGTTCTATGACCTAGATAAGGTTCATATGTATTGTTTGATTATGTCATATAAAAGTAAACATGATTTGGGATATATTCCTTTTATTAGTACATTTACTCGGTAAGAAATAAAACTCATGATGGTTGATGTCACTCATACGCTTATGTGGAATCGTCCAATGAGATTCACTGTCATAAAACTTCTCCTGATTTACTAGCTGGTTGCAACGTTCATAACGACGTTGCAGCAATTGAAGAGACGTGGACACTTATACCTTTAGGGTCATCATGAACACGATTTTGTTCATCTTCATCATGTAAATAACATGTGCACATATCAATTATGGTAAGGACTAATTGATTAAAATTGAAAACAAAGTGATTGATTTATCATATGAATATACAACATTCTATGTAACATTACAAGCAGTTGATGAATCACTCATTGTGCGTGAATAAAAGAGTTCAAACTGAACAATACAGTTAATTGTATAACTGTCTGCTTTTTCTTTAAGATCAAATTAGCCTAAGTAAAAAAGTAGTGAAACGAATTGACATTATCAATAAGCTCAGAACTTCATTGGTTGATAACTGATTTTTCTTTGAACTTCCTTAAATAATATTTTGGATATCTAAACTCTTTTTTGCATATTTCCAATACAGGGGTGAAACTGTTACGACTTCGCGGCTTTATGACAACTACACTCACATAGTAGTGTGGAAATACTCTCCCTCTTGCAATGGTAACGAAGCTAATTTTTCCAGCTGCCTTAGTCCATATAAACTTGGAGAATATGGTTCCGTTCATAGACCTGATGCTGCCGTGGTTTGTGATGATCCAGCCAGGAGTACACATAACGGTAGGTTTAAAGTGTTAGATACATGTAAGCATATATTAACACAGTATATAGTATCATGTGTTATCATGCCTCATCTTTACAATGACGTGTCTGATTGGATGATACTGGTCACATAGCAGGGCAATTCAAACGTCCCATTGTTCACCTGTTTGGGATAACTCTTACCCACATCGGTGCACTCCGTGACTCGTGTTCGGGAAAGGTTTTATGTTTCTCAATCTTGACTAAAGCGTTCAGTACCGTATCACTGCTGTTCTGAAACGCAACGCCATTTCGATATCATACATGAATCATCGAATTAACATTTTTGGTTAGAAAGAATATTTACGGCCAAGAAACAGTCGGTATATCGCATCACTAATTTTAGGCCATGTTGTGAAACATTTCCTAAAAAGTGAATTTTGATTTAAAAAATGAACTATTCTTTTTCCTACCCTTTCCAAATATGTTCTTAGTTAATCTACCTTATTTATTGTTGAAAGTGCACAACTGAACTTCCGCTCAGAATGGTGGGAAAAACCTCAGTTTTGACCCGAATCCTTCACGCTTGGGTAGAATCCCCTATCCGTATAACTATATATGATAGACTATATTAATCATTTCGTTTCAGACACTGTGCGCCTAGCGAATGACGATCCAAGCTATCAGGGACGTGTGGAGATTTTGCATTCTTCCTTCTGGGGAACTGTCTGTTTTTATAAGTGGGATGATCTAGATGCCTTGGTCGTCTGCAGAGAGCTCGGATACAGGTTAGAGAGAGAAACCTGATCGATGTAGTGTATATCTTTTACAAAAATGTATGAAAAAAAGACTTATCGGAATATAATATGGTTGAGCCAATGGACTGTACAAATTGAATTCGTTCAGTAAATTAGCAAACGTCGATATATTGTACAGTACTAAAGTACTAACTTGGAGCCTGTATTGTTTGTGGCCATAGACTACCCTGACATATCGCGGAGTAATATCAACTTTAACAAAAGAAAACATATATCAAATCCGACATACTATATTTAATCTTGTGGAAACTGAAAAATTTATAAATGGAAAAAGAACAGTTCAGTTGTTCAATATTACTTTTCATGCACATTTATTTTACATGAAATGATGTCAAAACTCGACAAGAAATCAATGGATTACAAAAATGATAAAATTGTATGTTTTTGTTTGTTTTGTGATGCAGCGAGGGCTTTGCTGTTTTTAAGAACGTTTTCGGAATAGCTAACTCTTCAATTGTAACGTGGCTTAACAACGTCATGTGTAATGGGACCGAACAAAGACTGGCCGATTGTGAAAATGATGGTTGGGGTATACAGACATGTAGCCATAGTTACGATGTTGGTGTTATCTGTCCTGGAAACTATAACGGTGGTAAGATTAAACAATCACGTTTTTCTTTACGGTATATTGTTCTGCATTTTAATATTGCACAAACAGATGATATATTTAAACTGGGTCATACAAATATCCATACTACAAAGGGAAATAATATGTATGTCTTTAATATTCATCCCAACCATCCAGAAATTCTCCAAGGAACATTATTGGTACCGTGATACAAAATGAAGCTACATTAAAAAGAAAATAAACAAAAACATAAAAAAAATCATATAGATAAATACATAAATAAATCAATTAACATCTAAATTATTTCGACAGAAAATATTAAAACACAAATTGACAGTATAACGGAAATAAAACTCTAATTGTCAAAAAGTGTCAGAAATTCATATTAACAAAGACTTTTTTTTACGAACAAAAAACGTTATATCAGTTTCAGTTCCTATACTGACACAAAATGCAAAAATATTTGTTTTCCTCAATGAATATCCTAGCATTGTTTTAGATTATGCAAGACATTTAAGAATATTTGAAATAGTAAAAAATGGAGTTTTTCAAAAAACAAGCATCTAGAATATTATTTGCTAAGCCAGCACTAAACTTAAAGTTGACCAATACTTACATGCATAGTGTAACTATATCACTGCGTTCCCTAGCATTTTTGTAGAGTATGTAGCAATTATGAATACTTAAAATAGTAAAAAGAGGAAACTTTTGAAATAACCATATTTTACAAAGAAAATATAAAAAAATATTGGATTAACCAGTACTGCATTCTACCTCAAAGCTGACCAATATATTGATGTATCTCATAATCTGTATAAGCCTACAAGGGGGGAGGGTTTCCAAAATGGCACCTCCTTTGATTCAATTTTCTTTTGGTGAGGTTTAGACCTAAACCTTATCACAACCAAAACACCAACCAAAATTCAAATGAACACTTGGTTCGTTTCTCGTAGGAACATACAACTGAAATTCTCCAAAAGTCATTTTTTTTCCCCAAAAGATGAATGTTGTCAAACTCATAATGCATTGAAGGATCATTTGTGATGCAACCAAAACTAGGGATCATATGCTACATTATACAAAATGTCTTGATATGGTGAGTTATCAGATATTTACAAACAAATCAACAGCCGGAAGCCATCTCAAGCAATATTTTCCAGACAAAAAATGTGTTCATCTTAGAATAAAAGTATCTTATAACTTTTGTATACCAAATCGCTTGATTTTAGAAGGACTAGGTCATGTACTACCAATGACAAAAATATCAATCCAAAACATGTGGTGGAACACATCAGAATTCATGGCTATGTGTAGTCTAATCATTATGACTGAAAACTGACAGAAAAGAAAATATTTGTTCCAGTTTAGATGAAATGAATATTTAATCAACAGAGAACATGTTTGGAAAAGATTCGTTGGTTTATTCCTTTTCAAGAAAGGCACCAAAACATTCTTTCTACTGCCTAATCAGTTGTCAGATCCCAAGACCCTAAATCACATTTTGTATTGTTTAATTGGTTACATTAGAAAATAATGGGTGAAATATCAAATTAAGAACCGTTGGCATGATTTGGTATCGAGAGAGCATTTAGATAAACAACCTCTACTGCTTATGCAGGCACCAACAATTCATCACGTATTTCGCTGGGTGACTTAAACCTTTGCTACTTTTTGTTTGTTGTGAGAAAAATAATAATGTTGTATAATGAAAATAACTTTAAAACTTTATAAACAAAGTAGTATATAACGGAAGAGTTGTTTAATAAAAACCTCCGATGAATTTGTAGTCATATTTAGGAGGCAAGGTAGTCTAGTGGTAGGACGCTGGGTTCGTGGCCGAAGGGTTGCGGGTTCGAGTCACGGCACGGTACTGTGTTGTATCTTTGAACAAGATACTTAACTACCTTTAGGAAGGTCATATTGCATAGATCTTTGAAGCAAAATTATTCCAGTGTCTCTTATCATTTCTAGTATTATCATGATTTTCTAACCAGTATAACGTGAGCACTTCCCTGATATATCAAAGTAATTATCTAAATATCAGTAAACTTGTCTTCTTAGAAAACGTTACGACTTGCTGCATATGCTTCTCTCTGTTATAACAAGCTGTAACGATCTTCATTTATTGTAAGCATGCACCGTTTTTGCACCGATAGATAAGTATATTGCTATCATGCTGATTGTCTCCATCTTCATGTAGCCACGGCATTGGGTACCCTGAGGTTGATGAACGGAACCAGCGAATTAGACGGACGTGTGGAAATGAATGTCTTTGGTGAGTGGAGTAGCGTGTACAAAAGAAAATGGGACTACAAAGAGGCACAGGTTGTCTGCAGACAGCTTGGTTACACGTGCGTATCAAGAGTTGCTATTGTATATTTCCTTCCGTCTTCCAATAATGAACGCTTTAAACAAGGCCACCTAGTCGTTTTTTAATTTGTACGAATGATATGACTACTGCATGTATGCACACCCATTGGATTCCGTATAGACAACTACACTGTATTACCATTCTAAAGTTAATACATGAAGTTGATAGTTACATGTACCTACGCATCTCTTAAAAGCAAACAAAATGTTGAATTGCCTTTATACAAAATAAGAGTTTGTTTTTGATATTTCACTTGTAAGAACTGATTTTCAGCGAGGGGGCACCTGTATTTAATGCAGTTCCCGGATCAGTTCATAAATACTTGGAATTAATGGAATGTGTTGGCAACGAACTTAAACTCATCGACTGTCCTCGAACTGGCTACACTAATACCATCAGTAGTGCCACAGAAGAAAACGCTGGAGTAATTTGCACAGGAAACATTGATTTGTCAATGGAAGGTAAGCATAACATGATATTGTAATGATCTAGTTTGAAGACTTTGATAATTTCCAGATGTAATAAATATCGCTGATAAGCTGGATAATACATATGATCCTGTCAAAATATCGCCATAACCAGCTTACAGTCTATGGAACATACATGCATCCGCATAAAGTACCATTTAAACACAATATATTCTGTATAAACTCCTTTCTTTCATATCACATGATTAAGCATTCAAAATACTCGATTACGAATAAGCATAGTGCGTATTAAAAATGAGTTAGCGTTAGCATTCATGATTACGGTGCACGTACATGTGCGGTTCGCAGTAGATTGTTTTTAATATGTAAACGATAGAAAAAGAAAACATGAACTATCATTGTATACTCTTGTGCTATGTCCAAAGTATGAATTTGTTGTGATTCTGATATACCCATTGAATTCATACTGCAGTCATATTCGACTGTGAACGTTGTATAAACATGAAATGTTACTTAACATGTATGAAAAATAACGTAAAAGAAATGCATGATAAAAATACGCTGGGTAGTCTTCAACTGTGCCTCTCATTTGGAGTGAAACACCATTGTGTAATCCATATACAATTTCAGCGTTCTATGCCTTGCAGTCAGAACCACAACCCCATCTATGTAATAATGTATAACTTACGAAAGCTTGATATTGATGTATTACAGTGTACTATTTTACTGTTTAGGTGAAGTGCGATTAATGGACGGGAAAAATGTACTGGAAGGCCGAGTTGAAGTGTACCACGCAGGACACTGGGGAGCAATCTGGGAAGGTTCCGGAAATATACCTTGGAAATCAGAAAACGTGCAGGTGGTTTGTCAACAATTGGGGTACAGGTAATTGATTAAACGATTTGACTATACTAATAGGTTTGGTCAAGACGTGATCTCTGAAAGTAGTATGAGGGAAAGGCTGGTATTTTAAATGGGAAACGGGAGGGTTATCTCTAACATGTAATGGAAGAAAATTCCAATTGTTACATATTATAACAGCAGATGGAAGAAACGCATTTAGATACATATTTGTTTTACAAATAATAGGTGTGAGACATGATGGGTCAGAAAGTCTGGTATCATAACTATAAACATCACTAGCTGAATTAGGTAAGATAATATACAGATACTCTGGAGTATTTTGATAAAACATTTTTTTAACTGTAACATTTAATAATCTACAATTTATTAATTTATTCCATCCAACTTCTGTTAAAGTCAGTGGGTCGTTGTAGGGAAATGGTTGAAATTTCCAACCCTTAGTCAGATATACAATTGCTGGGCAATAAAAGTTGAACACATATTGACCTTGGAGTCTACTTGCGCTTCTAATGGCTCAATCACTGGGTCATAGCATGTTCATGTTTTGAGACCACAACTCTATAACGGTTCGGATACGTGTACACTATCCTTTGGATATTGTTTGCATTAATAATTTGAACTAGAATATTTTGCTGTCATTGCTTAAATCTCCAAGTTATACATGGCTTCATGATATCGTTTAAAATAAAGGAAAGGTTAGATGTTCATTAGAAAAGAAAATACCTGAATTCCAATGAGCCATCAAACCCCTTATGAGAAAAAACAATATAATATTGGCTGGAACACACCATAAACAATAATAGACAACAGCGGTAATAACGGACTACATGTAAACACAATAATCAGCTAACTCTTTAAAGGTCAAAACCAAAATACTCCGATGTGTCCCGCGTAGTGCACAGTAGCTCAAGATGATATATTTTTAATGAATAAAATGCAATAAAAATAATAATGACAAAATAGACATGTCAAGATCATTAAATAGCAAAAACATTAAGCTTTACTAAAACATAAATTAGTTAACAATTTTGTAGTGAGGTAGGAATATGTTCCTACTCATTTGACCAATCGCAGCACCTTAGGTTTTATTACACCTGAGTAATACCATATTTATGACAAGGCCATATGACATAGTAAAAGGGGGCAGTTATGTGATAAATATGCATCGTTACAGTGCGGGCCGAGCAGTGTACGGGTCTTTCTTTGGAAGCGGTGACCTCTCAGTATGGATGACTGATGTTCAATGTAATGGTAATGAAGCGAGAATCTCGGAATGTCCTTTTGATGGATGGGGCATACAGACAATTTACGCATACTCTAACTCATACCAAAGAGGTATTGGCGTTATGTGTGGGGCAAACCAGGGATCGTGTGAGTTGTATAAATTAATTTCAGTACTGTATAACGGGGAAATTTCGCTCAGTCAAATATTAGACCTTTAATGGTAAAACTATATTTCTCCAGTGGCAATTTGTCCCTTCACATGTAATTTCTATATCGGGTTAACTTTGTACTAATATAAGATGTCATGATAAACTCAGCATTATTATAGAGCGCAAAAAGGCGAAAATTCAACTGCAGCGGAAATTCCTCGGTATACATAATTTGATTCCGTTTCAAGTTGAACAAACTGTCATGCAAGATAACCTAATACCCGATTTAATAGTTCATTATAACATATTCAACACATTATACTAGTGATACTAGTAAATACATGAATATTCAGTGTTATTGCTTGATGATTGTCTGATAATAAAACGTACCTGTGTGATAATTATTCACTCACTATGTAACGTTCTTTTCTATAAATAAATATCCACAAACTTTGCTTTCTTTATTTTGCAACATCCACTAACTGTATAGCATCCATGTGTGATACAGTATCCACGAGATATATGACATTCCTTTGTTAAACATTTACTGTAAAACATCGCTTTGTCCACACAATCAACAGAACGTTATTCATTATCCACTAACTTTATAGCAGTTCTTTCTGATTCAATATCAACTAACGTAATAACATTTCTTTATGATACAATATCCACTAATTTTATAGCATTTCTTTGTGATTCAATATCAATTAACTTCATAACATATCTTTATGATACAATATCCACTAACTTGATAGCATTTCTTTGTGGTACAATATCCACTAACTTCATAACATTTCTTTGTGATACAATATCTACTCTTTATTATACAATATCCACTAACTTTATAGCATTTCTTTGTGATACAATATCCACTAACTTCAAAACATTTCTTTGTGATACACTATCCACTAAATTAATACAAAGTAACATTTCTTTGTGATACAATATCTACTCTGTATAGTACAATATCCACTAACTTTATAGCATTTCTTTGTGATGCAATATCCACTAACTTCAAAACATTTCTTTGTGATACACTATCCACTAAATTAATACAAAGTAACATTTCTTTGTGATACACTATTCACTAACTAAATAGTATGTATTTGTGATATACTTTTAAAATAACATTTCCTTTTGGTACAATATCCACTAACCTAATAACATGATTTGTGATATAATATCCACTTACTTAATAACATTCGTTTATAAACGGTTTCTACAAACTACTTACATAGAAATTCCCTGTTTACACAATCCGGTACCTATTTACATTATTATGATTTATTTCATAGATGGTGATATGAGGTTGGTTGGTGGAGACTCGCTCTCAGGCAGACTGGAAATATATGGACCATCGGGCTTTGGGACCGTCTGTGATAGTAATATGAACTCATATGTTGCTCGAGTTGCTTGCCGACAACTGGGAGGATACAGGTATGTCTTCTGAGCTTAAGTAATAAATTGTTACACCATTTTATAGAATAATTTTCTTTGTAAAATACTAATCAATATGTTTTTTTGAAAATAACTTCTAATCGGTGAATTACAAATATTTGTTTCATAAACTGTCATATTTTTTGGTGTGTTTTCGACAAATTGAAACACTGATGTTCAGAAGACCGTCTCTTCTCAATTAATTTGAAAGATTCTAGTTATTATCAAAATCTTGTTAACTATCCAAATAGTGATATCATAAATCATTAACATAATAAAACACGAGGCAATCTGATAGTCAAGTGCAATATCATCAAAACACTATCCAATGAAACTGTCTGGGAAAGTTTGCCGGTTGACACTCAAACTTTTTCCTCTTCGTGGTCCGTCTCATTCCAATGTTCATAGCCTCTATGCCTATATTAATTGATTTATAAGGAATACATTGCTCTGTTGACACATACAGCAATATTACGTGGAACACAAAATGTTCGTTTCAATGAATGAAGTAATTGACTTACAATAAATACTTATCAATATGTTTAGCTATCCAGTGTCATCTATGCACTTATGACCAGAACACTGGACACAATGACTAAGACGTCGATAAAATCACTCTAAAAGTTCTCTTAGTGTCTTAAAGGGAATAAAATATTGCCTCTATAAGAAATTTAAAAAAATCCATTAAAATATTTAAGCACTGGCAGGGCAAATTTTGTGGGTATCAAGAATGTATTCAAATTAAAAAAAAAAGAACAGAAATTTTGAATTGAAGGTTTTAAGACATGATGCATTTATAGTCCGTTCCTTTTGTATCTATATATGCATATTGTTATGTGTTACATCGATTGTAAATATTATATCAGCATATCATGAGTCATTAATCAGTTTTAATATACCGCCTTTACTACCAGGGGGACTATACATTTGTACTCCTCCATCAATCCAATAGCCGGAGCTTCAATTAGTATTAGAGGCGTTCCGGTATACTCAATTCGTATAATGATTGAACTGTATATTATTATATGTGCACTCATTTTAATGGCGATAGTTCATGAACTGAAATCGAGTCTCGTGTACCGCTATACACTGAGTCATGTCCCCTTATTCATCTTTCGCTACTTTGTTTGTAACATGTTGCGGATAATACGTCACTTAAAACTGCCAAATTTTGTATTTCATCAAATACCACTTAGGATGGTACATATGTACATGTAGGAGTGTATATTGCTAAAATTGGATCTCATGAGTCGTATGTACAAAGGTATGGCCCCTTTTTATTCCTTTTATGCTGAAGTATGTTTAAAGGTTGAATGTAATCGCTTTCCACGATTTACATTGTAAATTTACAATGTAACGATGGTAGATGGTAGATGTAAGTGATTGTGAAAATGGCAATGTATAATAGGTTTATTTACAAATCAAAAGTGGAACGAAAACAAAAACAAAAATGTAAAAAATAGGTCCTCGGTCTTGGGTACCAACACAGGTAAATAACATTTGGATAAGTGACCTGGAGGCCTGGCGTGTGCCCGACACAAAGAGTTGATCAGTGATTTATACTGTATGACGGTTATGTAAACACTACTGGACCTTACCTAATTTCATTTGTTTCGATCTATATTTTTCTTTGTGGGAGACACTTACAGCATTGTCACACCTAGCCAAGTTATGTAAATGCCCCGGGTAACGACAAACCCCAGGTACATTTTCGTGTGTACGGTGCGTGTGTGTTTTTACGTGTCGATTTATCGATGTCCATTATGAATAAACATGAAAACAATTTTTGAACTACATAAAATGTAGATAAACATACAGATCGAGCTAAGATGTGGTAAACTATCTTTAAATCAAAATTATATAACTTTCAAACGAAATTCTATTTGTTGTTAAAACCATTTCTCTACTTATATCAACTAAAATTGCCATCAAACATCGTTCGTCAATCGTGCGCACATCTATGTGCAATATTTAAACGCCCAATATTTCATCGTTCGTACATCGTACGCACACCGCACATTTTGTAACGTTGTGCGTTCCAACAATTGAATGTAAAATATAAAAAAATTCAGAACTATTGACAACCTAAACATTTTTAAATCGCGAACAGTTTTAAGATCACAACGTCAACCTTTCCACACGCAACAATTTCACTTTTTACAGTGTATATCACAAAGTCAAAATAACTTTTAACCTTCTCCAGTGTCTTGCACTCTTGATGCGCGTACGCATTTTATGTATTTACAGCTACAAGACCTATTCCAGATATTCAAAGTACAATGCAAGCACGGGGATAGTGTGGATGCGAACGGTCAGTTGTCGTGGTAGCGAGCTACGACTGGAGTACTGCTCTTTTAGCGGATGGACATATGAACCAAGATGTGCTAACAACCGTGAACTCGGCATCACCTGTCAACTGTAACGGAGACGTTTGATATACGCTGTTCTGTATACAGCGTTTGACTGCGTATGTATCCGACATCTATGGTATCTTTCATGATTTAAAGCTTAAGGTAACGAGTACCACTGCATAGGTAATAATCCTGAAGCAGGATTCCACTACACTTTTGTTTGATTTGCATTTTTCTCCCTCTTAAACGGAAGATAAAGCACTAGAACGAGTTTGTTTTTGTGGCTTTCTGACTGTAGGCTCCCTTGTCACGTTTTCTTTAATGTTTTGCTGCCCACAAACTGGACTCTTATTTTTATTTTGCAGTTCTATCATATTCCCCTTATGGCAACAAAATCAGATCCTGGATTGGACTCATTCAGTTTCCTTATTTCCTATTTTTATTTTTAAACATTAAAAAAATTAACATTAACAGTTCTGTAAAGTACATGGCAGCATGCGGTTTTTATGGAAAAATTTGAAAAGGACTTCAACAAATATTGCGCAATATTGATTATTGAAATAGTATCTTTTAACTAAATGATACCATTTACTTAAGGACACATCGAGGAAAGCATTATGTAGTCTATGTCTTTAAATGTATGTCAAACCAACGCACAGAATTTTCATTATGCCAGGGCCATACATACATGTAGAGAAATCCTGTTTATAGAAGACATTCAAAACTCTTTTTATCTCTTATATATTTTGTTTTCAATGTAAAGCATTTTTTTGAATTTATTCATACAAAATTGTGCTTATCCTTGAGGTCATATTGAGCCTATTATAACAGTTAATGACTGCAATAACATTTTATATTTTGATACCAAGTGGTCACGTGATCAAGTTGCTAGACAACTGTTACTATGGAATCGTAATGCAGATTTTGTCAATATCTTTGTATTATTGTTTTACTAGCGAAATACATGAAGTTATCCATACAGGTACACATTCAACGTTGCAGATTCAGACGCAACGTGATCTGATAGACCATAAATAGCCCTGTTCTGTCATTGATATCGTCATGGTGCCTTTTGGAAATATAATAAGTAGAATATACCATTGTGTTGATGAATGAAAAATGTTTTACAAGTAGTATAAGGATTATTCTTCACGAGAACAAAACTCAACTTAGAATTAAACGACTATCATATAGGAAGAAGCAGAGTGTATCATTATATTATAACGCCAGATCTATATAGAGATTTATCGGTTATGGACTTTAGAAAAATATATGGTTACATGGTTCTGAGAAATTAATATTGACCGAGACCAATGACGATGTAAACAATGTGTGTCCTCTTATACAAATGTATATTGCTAATAAGCGTCATATAACTTAGCCCTTTTTATGTTTTATCTTTTAAAACCAATTTCTTACAAGTTTGTCTTCGTTATCTTGTTGGAAACTTGATATAAGAAGATTTGATCTTTTTCCAAATATTTTCAAATGCATTCTGGTTGACGGATGAAAATGTTTTAGAAATAATTATTGTCATCGTTTGTTGGTGAAACCATAATGTTTTAAACAGACATATGACTGTTTGTTGACTCATAAATAACAATTATCACTTTTGTTGATGGCAAATTATTTATATTTTCTATTTGTTTCTGTAAAAGTATATATCAGATATGCCTTTCAAGTAAGCCATCAACGAAGTTTGTTTCTCGATAAGTTACAGCAATATATATACTCCCGAGTTTTAATAGCCCCATTTACTTCCAATTTGTGATATCAACATTGCTCTATATGTTTTTGGATGAAGTTGTACTGCAATTTTGTTGCAAATTCAGATTTCAATTTACTATCGCCGATTAGGACGAAATCATTACTCTGAGGTGGTCATCGAATACGAAAAGAGCAATTATTTCTAAAGTATCTAAAATATGAGTTGAGTTGGTGAGGTAAGAAACTTTGAGTTGATATGTGATCATACATCTCATGAATAATATCATAACAATTAAGCTGATCTTTCTTGTCAATAACGATGACAAAGATAAGGAGTACATATGGCTAAGGAAAAGGGAAAGAAAGGTGTATGCCATGACTAAAATTCGGGAAAACATCGGCCAGGATGAGAACACCGTTGTCCCTTGTTTGTCAATGTATAAATGATCACATCGTGATAGAACGTCTCACTGTAGTCGCACGTTATAGTAATAGTGACTTAATCTTACACAAATGATTGTTTTTTTTAATTCTATATTCAATATACATATATGTTTAAGTTCTTTAAAATTACGTAAGTTGAATGAATGTGTTTGATGTTCGTTATCTAAATACATGTACCTGTTTAGTGTTTGCTAAGATATTTGTTTAAGGTAAAGCGGACGAACAAATTTCAGAACTATTCTTTTATGAAAAGTGTTATAGAAATGGCATTATTTTTCAAATTAATTTCTACATGATGTCAAATATTTTAGAATACACTTTAAAAACAAATGTTGATGAATTATCCTTGTCATGCTTTACAACTCCATCTGATAACATTCAGCTAAACTAATTCCTAGTCGCTGTTCTGCGAATTTATTTGTATTTATGACCAATTATTGGAATTTATAGCGTTTACGTCTTGTCTCGTCTGTCCATAAAATATCATTCACAAAAATCAACAAATAAATCGTCAACTTTAAGCGTTCATTCAGTCAGCATCATACTTTGTCTAAACCTTTATATTTGATTGATGTGGCTACATATACCTGAATCGCAAAAATATTTGAGGACTGTATTACACTTCAGCTAGTATTCAAGCTATCACGAAATCAGCATCATTCTCTATCTAAAATAAATTTTCTAATGATGTACAGGTTCTTTCATCACAAAATATGTTTAGGATCTGTATTACATTGCAGTTAGTATTCATGCAAAAAGTTTTGAAAGATGATTGATTTCACAAGTGAACTATCCTACAACAGACTAATGCTTTTACCGATATATCTGTACCTGTACAGTAAACGGATCAAATAAAGTAATTTATTACATACTATAGCAGAATAAAACAAATAAATCACTAAAATCTCTATTACATATTTTTTTTGAGACTTGAAATGTAAAACACGAGTTATCTTTCTTTACACCGGAAACAGCAAGTCATCAGAAATCATTTTTCAACTAATTTTCTGTTTCCTGACACCAATAATGTTTCTTAAAACTCATTGATTCGGTATATTTGTCTGTTTGATACAAATAAAAATATCAGTACCATAATAATATCAAAAGATAAAGTCGAAAAACGAAACGTAAAAATGGTTTCAAAATTAAGCTAACTTTGTTGAAATGACACTTTTCGACATGTAAATTCAGTATACAACATATTTTAGTTGTGACGATCTACTAATTATGCAAACGAAGTTTTATATGTAACACAGCTTGGTATCTGTATTGCTTACTGCTGCACACGGACACATATCAAATGTGTCTCTCTGTTGAAAATAAGTTTGTTATAAAGCTAGTTGATGGTTAAACTAGTTTCATCGCTTTTTAAATATATATTTTGTGTCAAAGAGTGAGGATATTGCGTATTTTCTGAGGTAATAAAACACACGAAATCATTTTGTTCTCTTACTTCGTATTTCTTAGTACTTGAAAGCTACTCAATGTATGTATATTTTATGTATAATGTTTAACGCTGTGTCCAGCTAAAACTTACATACATACTACATTTTGAAAAATGGAAAATGTGAAAAAGAACATTGAACTCTAATAATTTTATTGCTTTGTATGTAAAATATTCGTACGAACATCTTATTTCTCGCGTAAGCGTATGGTCTATTTTTTCCATAAAAAAATAGGCATTATGTAATAGAGATTGCTCTTACAATAGATGGTATTATATGTATATTTATTTGAAATCCCTTGCTGAATTTCAGCAATAAATCTTCTGATCGCATATCACATAAATGCACCAATGATGATGTTTTATTTGCCATAACATTGTACATCGTGATCACCTTATTCGATCTATAATGCAATAAAAGTGTACAATATTTTATAATTGCCTACAAAATTTTTATTTCGAAAATGTTACATTTAATTCGTTATTGTATTTCAGCAGTTGGAGGATAAGAATTGGCAATAATAGAGTTAAGATGTTGAACTGTAGAAGAGGTATTGGCTTCAAAGTGATTTGGTTATAAGAGCTAACTATTCCTTTCCCACAAATGATTATTGTCATATATGAATATTTTTGTTAGCCTTGTCTCTTGTACATGCTATCGTTATACAGGTAATTAAAATTTGTCAGTATGAAACATACTGGAGTTCGTGTCGTCTCTATGCAAACCTGCTATACCAACAAGGATCTGGAACAATCCCAATGACTAGAAATATCTCACGCGGTCTATACATTAATCATAATTGTGTTCAATATCCATGTCTTCTCGAGATGCACTGGGGAAACCAAAACAGAACGGCATTTCTAATTTGAAATAGTTTTATTATACCAAACCGGGTGCATGTTATCGTAACGTTAGCTACAATTGTAAACAGACAACAAATTCAAAGGAAAAAAGGATGTAAGATTGATTAATGATATTGTGTAATTTCGAACATCAAATATATAAACATTCATGAGTAATGTCATATTGTGTTATCTTAGGGTCTGTTGTTTTATATAAACATGTATCAGTTGTATCATATTATGTTATCTTAGGGTCCGTTGTTTTATATAATCATGACGCCCATGTATCAGTGATGTCATAAAGTGTTATCTTGGGGTCTGTTGTTTTACATAAACATGTGTCAGTTGTATCATATTATGTTATCTTAGGGTCCGTTGTTTTATATAATCATGTATCAGTAATATCATAGTGTGTTATCTTAGGGGCTGTTGTTTTATATACCCATGTATCAGTAATATCATAGTGTGTTATCTTAGGGTCTGTTTTTTTATATAAACATGCATCAGTTGTATCATATTATGTTAACTTAGGGTCTGTTGTTTTACATAAACATGTGTCAGTTGTATCATATTATGTTAACTTAGGGTCTGTTGTTTTACATAAACATGTGTCAGTAATATCATATTGTGGTATCTTAGGGTCTGTTTTTTTATATAAACATGTATCAGTGATATCATATTGTGTTATCTTAGGGTCTGTTGTTTTATATAACCATGTATTAGTAATATCATATAATGTTATCCTAGGGACTGTTGTTTTATATAAATATGTATCAGTAATATCATATTGTGTTATCTTAGGGTCTGTTGTTTTATATAATCATGACGTCCATGTATCAGTGATGTCATAAAGTGTTATCTTAGGGTCTGTTGTTTTATATAAACATGTATCAGTGATATCATATTGTGTTATCTTAAGGTCTGTTGTTTTATATAACCATGTATCAGTAATATCATATTATGTTATCTTAGGGTCTGTTGTTTTATATAAACATGTATCAGTAATATCATATTGTGTTATCTTAGGGTCTGTTGTATTATATAAACATGCATCAGTAATGTCATAAAGTGTTATCTTAGGGTCTGTTGTGTTCAGTTACTTTTGTTAAAAATATAAAGATACTGTCAAAGTAAAGGTGATAAATACAGGTAACAAATAAAATTAAAGTACAATGTATTCTGAAGTTAACCATCAAACTTAACACAGAACAACATCTGTTATCTTCCTGGCCCTCACCTACTTTCAAATAATGACAGCAATAGTATTACAGTTCAATTAAAGCGAAGAGTTCTTTTTTACCTGCAATATATTCTCTGTGAGCTTATAATGTTTGGCGACATTGGGCTACTGTTCTGGAAAGTTAAACTTTATTCAAAATAAAGCATAATGAATAATTGAATCAATTCGAGTTTCCGTTGTTTGTAAGTGATTTGTGCATGATTTAATGTCAAACTATTATTTGTATTATAAAAATCGCAAAAAACCTAACAGAAAATGCCTCCTCAAACTCAAATCTTTGATGAAGACAAACCTTGTTACACTTAAATTACAGAAACAACTCGTGTGGAAAACCACATATTTTATAGTACAACGATATCTTATTATCAATATAATTATATTTATAAACTACATGTTTAAATGGATAGGATTATTCACAGTGATACTATTTACAAACATTAAACAAATGTATTTCTACTAGATAGAAACATTGAAAATAGCACGCAATTCAACTTTGTGCGTTTTTGATTATATACACATTTTGTTGACAGAGACATTGTTCAATTCAATTTCTCGGCATTAATGAAACATAAAAACGTACAATGATATGCATAAAATGAAAGATATTGGTTTCATATTTAATGTACATAAACATTTAAGACAAAATACACAGCGACATACTGATTATATATAAAATTTCCGTATGTTCTTTCACGATAACATCTAAGTGAAGTATGATGACGTCATACAACTTGTTTCTTTAGAATGGTGACATTAAACATGCACGATAGCTAACTATAGTATTTGACATTCCATTCCATTTCACTATAGTACAGTGACATCTCAAATCTACGTATGATGACATTTTACGACATCTAACTGAAGTATCCGACATCTCAAACTCACTGTAGTAAGATGGCATCATCTTAAATCTTACTGAAGTACGGTGACATCATACTACATATCACTGTTGTATTGAACATCACATCTGACTTTAATATCAGGACATCACATCACATCTCACTAGAACGATGGCATCCCAAATCTTATTATGGAAGTTTGTCATCATCTAACATCTTACCTAGTTCGGTGACATCAAACGACGTCTACCTGTAGTATTTGACATCTCAAACTTAACATCAACTTATGTCTTACTATATTATGGTGACATCATACGACTTCTTAAAGTAGTATTTGACATGTTAAACTGACTGTCGTACGATGACATCAACTTAAATCTAACTGCAGTATGGTGACATCATACGACATGTTACTGTAGTATTTGGCATCTCAAACTTGACATCAACTTAAGTCTTACTGTAGCATGGTGACATCATACGACATCTTACTGTAGTATTTAACATCTCAAACATACTGTACTTAGATAACATCATTTTAAGTCTTACTGTAGTATGGTGACATTATTCAACATCTTACTGTGGTATTTGACATCACATCATATCTCAATGAAGCAAGATAACATCACAAATCCCACTTCCGTATTACAGCATCATCTTACATCTTACTGTAGTGCGGTGGCATAAGACGCATTATAATGTCGTATTGAACAGCACATCTGAAGTATTATTTCTGGTTAACATATATCTACCAGTGTACAGATGATAGGAAGGTTCAAGGTTTGTTTGCTTTCAAGTCTGTTAATTTCTGTGTTTTGCAAATAAATTTGTTTGCGAAACTTATTTGTAATTCATGCTCGATGACTTATTTTATTAAACCTTTAAAACCTTCATTGAAATGTATTGGAATCTAATCTGATATAAACCAAATATTTAAGTTAGATAAAAAAAAGATATTTACACTCAAATAGATTTAATAAGAAAGAGTTTTGATAGGGAAGTTTGAATATTTTATATATCTTTTCATAGGAGATACCATCAGATTACTAACAAGTAAACAAACATAAGCTGAACCGTAACAGATTGTCTAAATATGGGTATAGTTGATGGATTCGTAGCAAAGAAGACATGACCTAGTTCCTTTTAGATACTTATATTACATATTCGCTTTACCTTGTTATCTTAAAGCATTAACAGTTTCAGCATCACCAAAGTCAGGAAACATGCGTCGATCTCCGGCTGGTAATAACTTGAATACGAGACTAATTTTCAGAAATCTTATCCATAGTTCCCAGTCACTTAATCAAACCATGAAAAAACAAGAAACTCGCGTTTTTATCGAATTTGATACATCTACGGCTTTTAGAGTTTAACGAGGCAGGTAGATGTAACTCCAATGTGATTTGTGAAAAGATGTCTTGCGTAATCAGAGAATTTTTTTAATCTAACAAAAGTGAAAAATGACAAAATATTTTAAAATCGATTGGATATTTTATCCACTCTCTAAACAAACTCAAATTGATGTTTTAATGTCATTCTTGAAGCTAAATAGTCTTCCATTTTGTTCTAAGCTATTGTACCTATAAGTTGACGTCATAATATATAATTTGAAATATATGGCGTCATTTATCCTTTATGACGTCAAAACAAGCCATATTAGATGATTTCATTTGCAAAAATATCTCATGGGTGAATTCACAAATACAATGGTAATCGCATAATAAAATATTTTGTTTATTTTATAATAACGTATATTAACTTGTAATGTAGCAAAATATTTAGGGCAGGTGGCAGATAATGGTTGTGACGTCTTTCCATAACACAATAACATCATACAGTGCGATTTATTCTGTAATGACACTGTACCAGTATGCAAATATATTTTAAACCGATCGATTTTAAAAGAATCGATAAAAATGTCACCATTGCATGGCTTAAATAATTACTATACTTCGTTCTGACGCCTTGTTATATTTGTTAGTCTGTCGTATCGACGCGTCAACGCTGAAAATTTGCATCAATTTCGTACCTATGCTTCAACAACATACCTGGGCACCGATGTCGAACCTGTGCGGCATCGCTAAATGTTACGGATGTACTGTTTTGGTGATCTCGATTGATGGATATTCAGTCATCCATTCACAATATACATCTTTACTTCTTAAACTCCATTCCTCCTTCTTCTTTGACACCTCCGGCTGCACATGCATCTTTTGATCCAAGCAAACTTTAGAAATGTGTGTCTCCCGCCATCACACCGGAACTCTATGTCACGAGTCTGTTGTCTTCTGGGATAGCAGCAGCGGTTATCTTTGCAGGTGGTGCAGAACTTCATCCGGAACGGTTTGATGCTCGTGCAGTTTTGCCCCTGTGTCTGGTACTCGATATGACGTCTATGTTTTGTACGTGTCGTTGGTGTGCATTTACTCCTTCCCTGCGATATAGACCAAAAACATCAATTATTAAATCGATTTTTGATATCATTTAAGGGATAGTACGTTTTTTTGAGTGGCTATACTGGCGATTAGAACATGAAATTTGGTTTGAACTCGAGACCAAAAGGTCAAGAGTTTAAACCAATTTTCCTGTTCTTATCGCCAGTATATAAACGAAAAACAACGTCTACCCCATTCGAACACACCTTAACAAATATACTACGCTTATATGTTTAGAAACATTATATTTCCTTAAGCGTACATACGTAGTAAAGTAATCTGTAACCTGAGCTGGCGACGTGTCATTATGCAGCGGACTGACCAATCGGAAAGAAGCTTATAAGTTTATACGACACATTTGGATGTGTATTAACCAAATTCTTACATTTCCATGTCAGTATGCATACCAATCTGTGCTTATCGGTTTTCTCCCACATTTATATCCCTCGCGCACTAACATCCGGGCCAACAAAAGTCATTGATATAAATTAATATAGTAAAAATAAATATAGTTGATATTGATATTTATTTTTTAGAAAAGTGATCCTTGCAAATTGAGAGGTGATGCCATGTGTGGGAAAAATATTGAACAAAACAAAAAACGTACAAAAAAACAAAAAGGTTGTTAATAAAACGCTTTATAGCGATTAAATTTAGAACTATTAGGCTAACACGGAATACACTGATACACAAATGTTACAATACTTTAAATGAAACATGAAGTCAATTGTCAAGGCTGCGTCAGTAGAACTGGCTATGAAATGTCACTGGGTACGGTATGTTGAAAGAAAATTAAAAGGACCCCTTATGAGAAAGTTCACCTAATGCTTTTTATCAACACATTTATCGAAAATAAATAGAACGACTTATGTGAATATAATTGAATTTAAATTCGATTTCAGTCATTTAAAAATATAGTAAATGCTACTGATTTGTAATCGAATATGCTTATTTTTCTGACAGTGATTTATATGGAAAATCGCTGCTACAGAAGAATTTTCGATATCGTAAACGTTTTATCGCTCTGGAGCCTTTTAAATTGGAAAAAAACCCACCGTCATTAGTTTTAATAAGGAAATAGAAGGTTGTATTCCGTGTGAACTTTAATTGAAATAGTTGTTTTTGGTTTTAAAACCTTCCAACCGCAAGGAAACTCTTCAATTTTGCACTGAAATTCAATAAATATTTATGGTGTTTTAAATTGATCGGCAAACAAATTAGCTATTTTTTTTAACATTTAACAAAACTGTAATGACAATTTTTAATGTATGTTTATCGCGTACTAAAAACATTAAAGAGAGCGAAGGATTACATCATACCTTCGGAACAAGACCAATTAGCGAACTTTAAGATTCTATTGAAATTGTAGACATTTTTTATCACCGTACTAATCAATACTAGCATGTGAAGACGAACCAGACGTTCTCTCGAGATGTTACGGAAAAAACGATCCGTGATAAAAAGAAATATAACGCAATATAACACCATGTGAAAGGAAAATTACATGCTTGAAGCATTGGTGTGCTTGTCGGAGGTACGAACGGTCAACGGCTGGCAAACTCTCCATTTTGATAGACATTAAAAAGTACATAATACAATTTTGTCCTGGTTGGTAAGAATTTCCACAAGAATCCATTGAACTGAAAATCTTAGTTTAAAAAAAAGTTGACAGTCTCTTCCTGATCATAGACCAGTGTTACAATTGTGTCTATTGCAACACTGTCACCAGGCACTAAGGTCGTAGACAGACACGTACATGAACCACGTGCCATGGACACTGAATCATAGTGTGATCTGCTCATTGACAGATAAACATACTATAGTAGTTTGTACCAAATTGAATAAGACCAGGCGAATACTTGTTTGTGACAACAAAGGAATGTATCGTGTGCAGAAGGAGGTCATGTTCTGAAGAAACAAACAAGCCATGCTTTAGTATGTTATAACACTTTAAAACTAAGTATTTGCAAACACGACTTGATATGGCAAATATAATTACAAACAGGCCTAGACAGTCTGATGTGGACATTCATGCATTGGTGAAAGTAAACAAGGCTTTCATCAGTGTGAGTAAAGCAAATGATCACGTTCAAACAAATGCGCTGCAAACTCGTAATGTTGTGTGTGCACAAAGTCGTGATCGAACGTTTACATACAATTTATATGTTGTTTTGGAACATTTGATTACGCAAACAAATTATGATTTTGTATGCGCAAAACTCATTAAAAAACAGTATTTACATACGATTTGCTAGGCGCACAGGTCATGTCAAAAGTGAACGTCACAGCAACTTGCGTATAAGCGGAAAGACGCACTTGTATAACGTTATTGGTACATGTAGCATGTTACATGTGCAGTTAGAAACTCGTCTGCTTTTAATCTTTTTATATTCTTGGTGTTTTTTTTGCTAAAACGGACAGTGAAAGCAAACCGATATACATTGTTCTTGTATGTATCGATCTTTGTGAATAGAGCAAATGGAATATAAAGTGTTGGTTGGCCAATTATAGTTGAAATCTACTGGCCATGCAGTTCATTTTGTAAACAAACATAATTCCAAAAATAACTGTTCTGAAATTATACAAACAATATGGCTTTTCTCACGAACGATTTACGTAGACAGTTCAATACATACATTTGTATGACACCTGACTTCGAGCTGACGGGTCTTACACATGTGTATTGAAGCGTATCATCACTGTGGAATAATTCGAATATAGACTATTCATTCCAGTCGTAGTAACTGCCGTACAGGCAGGCCTTGAGGAGAGTTATCTTCATAGGTTGTTTGCAGTACGTCTAAAAGAGTGACAACCTATCCGTTCTCAAGAAAGCAAAATGTGAGTAATGTTGTACGATTGACATCGACCCAGACTGACCAGCGGTCAATGTCAGCCATAACCCACCTAACCCGTGCACAAGGACACTATGGGTAGTGATGCACATACTGAATAAACATCATTGGTATTTATCTAAACTATGTATACACGTTAGGGCTGTAGTACGCATGATGAACCTGGCATTATGGTGACGTAACACACGCTGGAAACGTGACAAACGCTGGGGATGTAATATGTTATATTTACTAATGTATACGCATAACGAATTCAGACGGCATTCATATCAGTTATAAATAGCCAAAATATTGCCGTCATCGTTACCATTACGTCATACTTGGAACGTTGGATATTTCTTTTCGGCCTGATTTTGATTAATAGATTAAATTTTCTACTCAATTAAAACACTTCAAAGAATGAGAAATATAAGTATGTACTGATGTGCCGATGGAGGTTTCATTCTTAATTTGTGACGTAACAAGCATCGAGGATGTAACCATTTTAGGGAAACCATGGAGATGAAACAAACATTAAGCAAACGTATGTCACGAGACCGTATTGTCTTGCTAATTAATTTCCTTTTTTTATTTAATGAAATATCAAGCTTATATTTCATTATGATACCATGGGAAATTCAATAAAATCGAGTGCATTTTGACAAAATCTACAGCAGTTAACAAAACCAAGCGTGATTAAGAAATAGTTGATATTCAAGTAAATTGATGTTTAGTTGATATACATGTTAAACTCATTTATTTAAAAAAAAATAAAAAAAATATTGCTTAATTTGTAATTGAGATAGAAGTAATAACGCAAAACTGTTTACTTTTATATATGTCTACATCCTGATTGGGCTAGCGGTTGGTTGAATATGTTTGTTAGTCATTCCCGTTGTCACATCTTACTTTCACGGCTTCGTTTGATTTACTTAACGATGATTTGATTGAAATGTCATTTTAAGACATAAAGGAACACGTGTGTTTGTGTCGACATCACATTTTACGTAAACACTTACCAGTGTCGTGACGTTCATCCCGCAGGGCCGGAGATAACACAGGCGGGTTTGCCGCTCCGTTTGTCCACATGCACGTGTAGATGTTCCAACTCCACATGTCACTGAGCACGGGCTCCAATTTTTGTCTTTATCTCTGCATTCTGGATATGGTGTTGTGGATTGTATGTTTGACTCCGATTCTGTAATCAAACATTCAGCGTATATCAAATATATGAATGAGAACATGTACGGAGAGATATGTAGCAAAAGTGCAAAGTAACCGGGCGAGTAAATAATTGTTTTGCAAACAAAAAAGATCGCCTTCGGATATGGGCAATATGTCTAGTTCAATAAAGCTGCTACTGCCTAAGTCCGTCATCATTTATTTTAAAAAGGTAGACCTAACAATGGAGTTTCGTTTAAAGAGACAATACATGCTGTGAATAAATTAAACATGCAGACCAGGTTTTATTTGTACCGTTTCTCACGGAATAAATGTGGACTTCAATATCATCATAACTTTTGTGTAGGATCCTTGTCCTGCATATTGTAGTACAATGTAAGTATTTTTTTGTCTATGGGCATTTTGTTCCAGAGAATGTCCCATACAAAGTCATAATAATGCTGCTTCTGTGAATCCTAGCCCTAATAAAATGCAATTACATCTCATAGGAAATACACTCAGCCTCCCTTCTCCCTCCCATCCTCACCCCTCATATTGTAACTACGTTAACTGTCTCTGGGTGTGGAAACCCGCACACAATGCAATAGCACTATTTTTTCGCGAGACTCCGAGGCCTGTTCAAAGTGATATATAACGTTATCCCTGGGAATCACCTCCTCATAAATTGTGATATCACCACTATCCTTGAGAGTAAACTTCCATCCCCAATCCCATCCTCCTGTTCACGTTTATTGTGGCTACACCTATTTCCCTGAGAGTCCACTCTCATTCTTATTCCAACGCCACACTACCATCGTATACTGTGGTAGCTCCGATTCCCCTGGAAATCCACGCCCTAATACAACGTATTCATCATTAACTATGTTAAATCAGCCCACTTAAATTAACCGATACCGATTATTATACATTTAATATGCTTCGCTGCGTTTGAAATTGACCCTGTGTTGTAAGATTAGCAAGGACGACAACAAAAGAGAGGCGAGCTGTTCTTGTTGGAGAGTACACTACAGTCCCGGGAAACTTTGGTCACATACAATGATACGATGTGATTTCACCGCTATCTGATGACGACCCTACCCTTGTACAATATACAATTACAACGCTGTCCCTCGGTTTCCCCACCTTACTATAACTTGGTAATATCGATGTCGCTTCCATTGCATGCAAGACGGTGCAGTGCACTGCTCGGGGACATACCACTAATAAATTCTATTTTCTCATTATTATAGAAGATTCTAAATAATTACAATCACGCTACAGTGTATCGTCTGAATACTGACATATTTGTAAGAAGAAAATGCCGATGGCATATTTGAATTAAAAGTTATTTAATTTCAAGTATTTTCATCATTTCCTATCTCATGCAGTTGTTTTGTGAAATGTTAAAAAACTTGCAGGGTCGGCAATTCGAATGCACAGACTCATTTTCCTTTATCAACACAATTGGTATTGTCACGTGATTCAGGATCGATAACGATCTGATTAATTTAATCTGTACTTTAGTAGGCATTCTGTGCACTGTTAAGACGCTTTGCCAATATGACACTGATTGCTATTTCTATGTTACAATGTAACAATGCAACGCATAAAGCGTAATTAACCACAAGTCCAAGTTAATCACTACAACTAACGTTATCTCGATCCCACTGTGAGTTGGATTACCATCGCCTGACCAACACTAGTGTTCGATATTTGTTCTTTACAGGTGCATTCCCGTTTCCTCAAGGGAAAACATAATTCTGTCTCGACCTACTTAAGGAAAGACAGCTTGCATGTGTCATAATTCTGAAAACGTCACCATCGCGTCAACAAAACATGTGTATCAGTGTAGCGTCATGCTATTTTTAGGGTAGGAACGTGTGAGTGGAACATCACTGCTCTTTTGTGACGAAAAGGGGCATTTTCAACCCATATGAAATGTCTTTTGAAGTTAAGCGATCGGCAAAGCCTCGCGATAAATTTTGAAAACTCTAACCATCAGGTTGAAATTTTCTTACGATATCACAAAAGAATGATATATTATAGTAATCTATAGAGACGTTTTAGTCTCATATGTTTAGTATTCCAGTATAAAATAGCTTTTATAAATCAATAGTTCGAAAACTCTGGTATAAGAGGATGAACACTCGTTACCTCAGTATCCACTCAGGTAGATCTTACCAGACACCTTAACGTATTTGTTAAGAACTTCAAGCTATGAATATTGCACAAGTCGTGATCAATAGTGTTTTGTTTTGTATCCGCAAAAATTAAGCTATATAGATTTCTTAGATATCGTGAGGGCAGCGAGGGGTGGGGATGGGTTTGGGGAAGTGTGTGACAATCTCTACATTTGAGCAAAAATTAGTCCATATTCTTAACATACATCTAAAGACAAAGGATAGATGGAACCTGTGACGTATTTAACCGATTCAAATATAGATATGACTTACCTTTCATTGTTGAGACGTAAAATGTTTCATATTGGCAAATTATTGTAATTTGTTTTTCTTAAAGAAAGGACATCTTATCAAAATGACAACTTAATAAATATGCAACGCGCATTAACAATAACAAATACTTAGAGGGTCCTTGGAGTTAAACATCATGTTTTGTTACACGGCTGCAACGCAAGTGTAACAACGGGGGCAGCCGATCGAGTTTGGTTTTCCCAATATCTTCCAAGTAGAAGACACTGCGCAAGAGGACAATTTTCGTCATCTCATACTTACATAGATGAACATTTTTGTTTTCTTTCCCCGAACCGAATTTGGGTTTAGTTCGGGTTGTTTGTGTTTTACATCCTAATAAGAGCTATGGTTATTTAAGGACATGTCAGGTTTTGGTGGAGGAGGAAAACCGGAGTTCCCAGAGAAAACCCACCGACCTCCGTCCAGTTAATGTACCGGGCGACTGANCCAGGTTTTGGTGGAGGAGGAAAACCGGAGTTCCCGGAGAAAACCCACCGACCTCCGTCCAGTTAATGTACCGGGCGACTGACCCACGTAGATCTCGAACCCGCGGCCCAGTGATGGAGGGCTAGTGACGCCTGCCCTAACCACTTGGCCAAATTGGGGACAAAGCAAGTTAATGTTAGATAAAATGTATACATTGAATTCATTTTTTTGTCAAAAAAAATATTACTAATTAAAAAACCACCATATCTAGTTTTGTTGTTCGATTTCTCTGATTTCATCACACTGGAGTGATAGATTATATTAATTCATTTCATTTGCCACTAAAACGTACCTACCCTCAATTTTGCTGAGAATGATAAGAAAAAGACAAGTTGTTTGTAGTTGATCCATGTTGATGTAATACATTAAAAAGTGTTGAAGGTAAAGAAAACCAAAAAATAAAAATATAATCTTTTCATTGTCACTTTTATGAAATATTTGTTTATTGTTTATAACCTTTTGAAAAAAAAGGTTGCCATGCATATACGGCATTACAGTTGTTCTAAATTTGAATGTTTAAATATAGAAATTAACGAGAAAACAAAAACAGTAGGGGTCGAACTCAATTCTTTTACATTACAAAGCATACCTTTTGACAATGATGTTATCTAAGAATTATGACTGCAAAGTATCAAAGAGGGTGTGCAATTTATGGCCGGCAAAGCAATGAAAGCTTGACAGGGATAATTGCTCTACGCCAGAAGTATTCCTTTTGGGCTGCTTCATCTTCTATAATAGAGGGGAGATTACTCCAAGCCGAATCAACTCCGAGTAGAACTCTTCTTCGTGATTATAACTGATGGGGTGGTACCCTTTACCTTAAATAACTATACAAGTGGCTTCTGTGAGGATAGAATAGGAGGAACTAATGCACTGGACAACCTTTCTACATTTTATTCTTGTAATTAAATCATATTTAAAGAATTATTTATCACTAGGTCGTCACAATGACGTTGGAGCCGTTACGTACGCTGGTTGGCGTTGGGTAGCACTAGGTTTGCGCTCTGCAGTGCAGCATGTCGCGGTGACTTAATCGTCTGTTCCTGGTAACACGTCCATTCCATGCAGCACATGTCCCTAACCTCAGTCAGACGTGAGTTTGGGCAGTGTTTGACCCCGGGTCGGAAGTCCTCCTGGGGACAGAGGTTTACGCAACCGTACTTGCCGTTTTGGCACGTGCATAATCGCCGACAATCTGGTTTGAATTTTTCGCCATCTTTGTATTCCTGTCCATTTACAAAACATGGCTTTGCTACAAATGCTGCAATATAAATAACAATAGATGTTTTTACCCTGCAGAGGTTCTCGTAGAAGTATTAGGCAATGCACTTTAGTTTTGTTTCTGTTATCTAATGTTTTTAATTCTTACAGCACAATGTGTCAAAGTGACAGGATACTTTCGACAGAAAATAACTGTCTCTATTAGTTCAAACGAAACCATTACACATCTTACTTTTCCCCCTTAAATAACCCGTACAACACAAATATTTGGCATGCAAATGTACCTTTTTCTGGAACATCGATCAATCTTGTATTGTTCTAATTTACGAGTGACATTTAAACATTCTACTTATTTCACTTCAATGAAAACATTTTCCCAAAGAGAATGATATAGAAAAAAAATCTTCAACAATCTAACATTGAGGAGGTTGAGGATGTACGAAGGATATGTACATGTAGGTTTCTATTTTCGTATGCATACTATATGCATACAAAACACATTTAGTCGTATTTCTTTAGTGCAGTGTGTTTACGCGGTAGACGTTATGTGGTGATGAAGCTGGCCTACAGGTACCAATTTGACATGCGAGTTATTCATTCTCATGTAAATGCCAGAAGCCACGTAATGCACCTTTGCACGGTTTTGTGTTCAGCTCTTCACAATGGCTATGTATCACATTTTTGCAAACTTTTCAGTTTCAATGTTGTGCACTGTATTGGTGTATCGAAGGACCATTCCTAAATCGATATTGTACTGAGTGTAGACACACACCTCCGTGTCCGGTCTACTCCCGAGAGTATCCGAAATTGGGAAGGATGACACGCGCGTAACCTCGTTTTTTTTTTTTAAGCGTACAAAATAACCGAATAACGACAAACGAGATATTTTATTCCCGCCAGACTTACCCGTGACACGAAGTGTTGCTTACTTGGTATTTTTGCTGTAAGACCAAGTCAGACTGGTGCCACACGAACGAGACTTAGTGTTGATACCGATGTTTCAATTTGTCTACATGCATTATATTAAATTATGAATGTTATTCTGATATATTATTTATAAAGGAAAATTGGTTAAGATACGAACGATGACATTCTTATCACATCTTTAACTTCAAACGGCTAAATATCCCATGTTTTATACTGTTTTCGTTGGCACAGACTCCTCACATGGGAACTGTTGAACTATATAATCGAAAATCAGATGTCCAAAGGAGTGCACAAGCCAGTGCTTCAAAACGTACCTCTACATGTGCCCTTGTTATCACAGTAAAGGCCTTGTTCCGCATCACACTCGTCCTTCCGGCTACACATATCACCATGCTGGCGCGCGCACATTTTGCAACAGCCACATCCGTCCATGATTATTCGGATACCCTCGTTACAAACTGGGGGATTTGGTGGACAAGAACATTTCCGCGGACATACCTGGACCTGTTAAGATGGGGGAGAAAGACACATGTTGAAATTACATTATTACTGTTGGCCATTTCCGTATATACAAAAGTAAATTTCATCAAAATATTCGCTTCCATTGGATAAAATTATCTCTGAAGACACGTGACAATTGTGATATATAACTGCTTTAAATTTAGTAAAACAAAGAAGCATCCATATTGGATGCAATTGTGACGTCATGGATTTTTCAAAATAAAAACACTGTTATATATTATGATTAAATAATTATGGACTATGATCTGAATAAAGAGGCAGACATATGCCTGCGTTCAGAATAAACTCAGTCAAACTAGGTTACTAAGTTATATATCCTCTCCTCGGTGACTTTTTTTGGTAGAAATACAATGACATGTCCCTGATTTTACGTTCATTCTAAAATGCTTAATGTGTGGCTCTGTGAGCAACCGGATTTTCCGATTAAGAATAGCATTTAAATCTCCTTGATTAATTTCACATTTCAAGCACACGACAGAGCTTCGTGTTCAAAATGAATGATTATTATTAAACTCGATTTGGATGAGTTTTATAGTATTAATTACACTGTACTCATAACGTTCAGGTTTCTATCCCGCTGCCGTTTGCACGTGACAGGAAATGCGAAACTAACTAGCACGCCTATACCGTGGTATGCAGTCACGACAAAAGGGCATTAGCTGGGCCAAGATGTCTTCGAGGATTTCATTGTGAGTTTGTCGGAGATAAGAATCAAGACTTTAACGAGAGTCAGTTGCATGTAACACGGTTTTATTTCACTGATGTCTCCCACAAACTATCTGCATATTGAGGCGACGAAAGGGGCAATACGCAACAGGAACAATCTGTAGTTTGGTGCTGAAAATGGCCGTTCTACACATTGTACTCCGAGGTAAAGATAATGAAATGCATTTTACACTATTGAATAATTACAGTTTCATTAGATTAACAATACGATAACGTCATACTCTCTGTGAATCCAGCTGCTATTACATCATTGAAATGCAGAGTAGTTTTATATTTCTCCGTCTAACATATGAACACAGTGTCCTGAATAATGCATGCGTGCTCTCGACTGGGTAACTGATGCGTTAGGTTGCTTATATATGGTCTGAACATGGTCTCTCTATTTGCATACATGCTATGCATCTCCAACATAGGGTTCAGACGCGTACAGACTCATTCATCTGTTTTATGACCGTTGGCTGTCTTTTGCTGTGTAGTCAGATAACCTAAATTGTTTACAATGTGACGCGATGTTGTCGTTCTAACAGATGGGGTAGGGCAAATTGGTCTGGTAATTACGGTAAATCACTTTTATTTCGCGAAATACTTGAATTTGCAACAGAAAGGATGCCTTGTCAATATTAATAGTAATCAGATATGGAATTGATATTCAAGATATATTCTTTTCATGAATGAACGTGAAATTGAAAATCTCGTAGAAGTATTGCAGTAAACATATTGCTTCTAGCAGATGAACCCGACAATGAAACCTTGTGTGGATGGGGATTATTTTAGAAATATTTCGTGTGTTCTTACCATTATAATCCATAGTATATGACTCAATGTAGCAGGTATCCTGTCTCGAACCACACAGGATACTTTTCTTTTGAGCTAGGAAGTTAAATGAAGGCTTCGTCCGCTAGAGAGGAAGCTTATTTCTGAAGAGTAGATTCGATCTGCTACAGAGGACGCTTACAATCACAATTATACAATACAGCAACGATTGACCATGTATATTTATTCGTTGGTAAGGATATAAATAAATGCTTTGCATCGACTAAGATACTTACACGGTTTAACAGGGGATCGACACAAAAAGCTGCGGCGAACATTTATATTCAAATGATCAATTAATGACTCTAGGTAACATTGGGGTAGCACGATCGGACATATTGCTCTACTGCTATATTTTATCTTTGTAACTTCTCGTCAAAAAGTATGCTGACAATGTCCACTGTTAGTGGAAACAGTCCTAGGCCATTTTATAATGTCCTGACTCTGCATGTCATAAGTGAATGGCACCTCAGTCTGTAACACTAGAATGACCATGTAAGAGAGAAAACACACGTCAGGAATATAAATATATCCAAAACGTCACAATGAGAGCAACATATTTGAAGCATCAATAAACATGTTTGAATTTAAGGCATCCTTTGACAAAAGTATTGCTCTACATTGGAAACCTTTCGCCCAGTCAAATTTTCGCCTCACGCCGATGAAATACATTTTCGCCCAATAGTGATTTCGCCGTGCATTCACATTTGATTTCTATGTTTCATATATCGCTTACTACTGTTCGCTATATTAGTTATTTCGCGAAAACTTAACTGCGTTGAATATTTCCGTGTATACAGAAATTGTTCGGGACAAATTATATGTAGTGTAAGTTAACAAGTGTTGATGTGTACTAAAATGAAATAAAAGTAAACCCCAGTTGAAGTTTAAGCATATTAAGTGCATTAACTAGCATGTATTTAACATTCGTAGGATTTTATTTCATGTGAAGTAGTTTGTCTTGGGTAGGATCGATTACTAGTTTATATGACTATACAAAATTACTACACCGTGATAAAAGATGATAAAATTAAGATTCCCCAGTGGTGTGGATTTGTTTGTAACCCAACGGCAAGATAACACTTTGATGAATCGCGACGGTGACTAATTCATTATTTGAAGCCCACGCTTTGATAATGTTGTGTATCCTATCGACACCAGTCGAAAACTTGATGAAACAATCGGCGTTCAAACAGTTGCAAAGGAGTAATTTTTATGACAGGCCCTATAATCATACATGGACTGCAATCATGGAGGCACGTGTTTTAACAAGATTTGGCAGATACATTACATATTGAGAGTGTGAATGAGATGCTATTACGAACCATCAGTCGAAAGAATAATAGTCTGTTACCTCAAGAAACAGCGCCTTCAAATGGCAGCTCTCTAATGAAAACGCCATATCTAACTAACGGAATGTGTTTTAATCAAGTCCTTACAGGTTTTGTCGTGCTAAATTTGTTGAATGCTCCGAAGGAAATTAAACGTCACTTGGTTTATTGGAATGGAAGACTCAATTATTTCCCATGCAATGTAGAGCAGTATTTTACAATATCTGTCAAACAACCGACACAAAGCGACTGGCATGCCCCTGTCCTGTAGCTGTTATCACGTCGGCCACGAGACAGACCCACAGTAACCTCACAACAAATAACTCCAGCCTTATCACAAAGGAGCAGACGATAGCATACACAGTCCTACATTCGCTTGCTGTATCGTAAGAGTCAGCGATTAATGCTGTGCCTTGTGTGATCTGTAGACGCTGTGGAGACAAACAATATTCTGCTGCCCTCAATTGTAACATATGTTATTTTGTCCCTGTTATCTTCATTTTTTTAGACGGCTTCTCCCTACTTTTCCATTGCTTGCCTGTTATCATAATAGTATGACCGGGTGTTATGTCATGATTCCGTGACCGTCCAGTGCTGATATAAAAGATCATTATACAAACATTCCTCCACAGATCGACACCATCATAATTTGACCTTAGCTGTTGTGTTGACCAATAATAAGCTTACTCCGTTGTCATTTGATCTCAGCTGTTGTGTGGCCCCTTACCAGTTGACATTGTCGTCATATGACCTTACTGTAGCTTTCGTGTGACTATCTTTATTGGACACTGTGGTAATTTTACGTTAGGCCTGTAGCCGACGACGAACCATAATGGCGTCTAATTTAAACAACTAAATGTAATAAATACTTTTCCAAATTCTTTGTTTATGCTGGTCATACTTTGCTACGTGTTTATGCATTTTTAGCTTCATTTGCAGAATAACAAATAATTGTACGTTAGTTGCAAGAGGATTTGTTTTAAACGCCACAAAAATCCGGCAAGCATAGTAAAACTCTCGATTTGACTGTCGGGGTGTTAAAAGTAGGTGGTGCTATAAATCAAGAATGTCAATATATCTGTGGCCTTTGAAAACACAAACACTTTAAAGAGAAGGAGATCATTGATTATCCATCTCCAAAGAGAATGTTTAAACAGGAGGCCGGGAAATTGAGTGATGCCTCTGTTTCCATTAGCGTCTCAGCAGACCATTAACAATGGTTTCAAACAAAAACGCCAATAAATCATGACATTTGATTTTAAACACAAACACTTTGGAAATCACTTTCCTAGTCTCGGTATGTGATTTACAACCTCGATGGTGTGATAATGTATACAACTCTAGATCTGGCGTTGGCTATGAACTGTTTCACGGGTTCAGCTCTTTTTCTATTTCTATATTTACCTAAACCATATATGCTTTGTTTCGATTTGATACCACCTCAACGTAATTATGCTCAGACGACTAACAGAAGGTTCAAAATTCCTATCTTAAAGCAAACTCATACGAATATGATATAATTTTTAATTTTCATTCCATATTTCAGCCTATTATCTCATATATGAATGGAATAAGGTGACCTTGGAATTTTAACGATGATCAGAAATCCATTTTTTTTAAGAATTGTTGCATGTGTTTTTAGAAATGTAAAAGAATGTTCATTTCATCAGATATTGATTTGACTTTGATGTAGATGGTGGATGTTATCGATCCAGCTAACGACGCCTACCCTTCTGGACCCCTATTCTTATTCTCCTTGCACATTTTCAAGAGTCTCCGTGTTAACATTTCATTTGTTCATAATTTGTCCTAGATTTACGATTGTGAGTTCAAATTATGGTCTTGTATTCTCTATTCAGTATTCTCTCGTTGTTTCTAATTGATGAAGGTCGCCCTGATTTTATTTATAAGTTGTGATTTTGATTTACAGTATAACTCTCACAGATTTTACTGGTCGAAGGCAAATTATATTATTATAAGAGCTGCTCGTATTTTCCCGGAAAACATTAAGGTACGACGTTATAAATGTATACAAAGAAAACTTCACGTATAAGAACTTGGAAAACAAACATGTAGTTTATGAATACATGTGCCAACTAGGCTTTAAATACCCAAAATCTGAAAAAGTTGCAATTAAAGGCGACGTTGTTTGATGTTTTCATTTACAAAAATAATTTCACGTATACTGATAAGATGTATCTTACAGCTACAGCTAGGGACATAAATAGATGATATCCGCAGAATATTGGATAACCGAAGGGCCACCGTTTAGTTCCGTCTCTCTAAAACACCATATCCCGAACAAACGTGCACGGGACTTCACCCGGTCACAGTATTCTTGAACAACGGGTTAACCTTGAGTACAACGACAAAACCGCAGGAAGGAAGATGTAGCAAGAAGGACAAACGAATCAATATACATATTAGTCAATCAATTATAATGATTAATCTCTAAAGAACACACCGATTTAAAAAAACAAAACAAGCGACGCTGAATGCTGAATGGTACAACAGCGTTAGTTGCATGTTGCAGGAAGTGCCAACATGAAACCCAACAATTTCTGCGACTTCTTTAAATTCAAGGTCGCCAATAACATCGAGAATCGTCTGAGCTTCCGACAAGGAAAGAATGACTTTTCTATTTAATTACATATGCACGTTACTTTACACTAGATCGATACTCGAAATGAAAATTTCTCATTACCGACAAACAAACTTTTACAATTTAATTTAAAACCAATAATCTGCCCATAAAATCGTTGACCTTTTAAGTAATTGACAAAAAGGCAACATCTCGCAACTTGCCATGACAAATAAGTGCGTTTTCAATTGAGAAAAATGTGTCTTTTCATTATATTGATGGAGAGTTCGACATGATGCCTACAATGGCACGTATCCAAGATAAGGAAGTGAACAGTTTTGGAGTGATATGGTTTTATCAAAGCGACTGCGACAAGCTTGTGTAATATTTGGTCGAGCAGCCAAGAAATGATACATACCAATGAGTAAACGGCGTAGGATGTGGATATATTGAAGGTTCAGCGCATTGGTGAAGCGGGCAAAAATTGTTAATCATCGAGTTAATCAATTAATAAAAATGATAATTCGATGTTCTTATATATTGCTTTATCATATCCTAGTTCGTAGGTCGTCTCAAAGCGCTTAACAAACTATTATCCATGCCTTTAGGGCCTTCGCAGCCAGCCAATATCTTTCTTAACTTCCTGTAGTCTCGTTCAACCAGTCGCTTGAGCACTTGTAATTCAAGAGTCTGGTCAAACACAGTACTTTAAAATTACCATCACCAGAGGGCAGCGCTTTTACTTTCGTTTCCAGACGTTATGTCAACGCCATTAAACATTTCAATGAATAATGATTTTTTTTTACTATGCATGCTTTCCTGAAGTACCCGTGTATTCACTTTTATCGAGAACAATGTAAGAAAATGTGTAAAATCTCCAGAATAGTGCCATATATTTCCATTGAATAAATCATAACTACAATTGTAAGCACAAAGCCAACAAGGCTGACTGAAGTTGGAAAAAAGCATGCAAAGCAACTGAGATTTTACCTGTACACAATTCAAAACACCTTCAAGTTCTCACTCAGGTAATCTGCCTTGACTTGTATCAATAGCCTTGTTAGCTTCATGAATTATTGTAAAATATCCAATGAAAATACATAAATTCATTCTTTTTGAAGCATTTTCTTACATTTTTCTCGTTAATAGTGAAAACATGGATACTTTAGGAATGCATATACAGGTATTTTTTCAATGAATAAAGATATTCAATGTAATTTTTGGCCACTCAAATTCTGACTTCAAAAGTTAGAAAGGGTGTGTCAACCTTTCACCAATGAAATAAATTACCAGAATCTCGGTAAGCCTCGTTATGATGTCAAAAAACGAAAGCACTGGGTTTGACCAGACTTTCTATTCGGCGTAGCTTGCGCAGGCAACAAGAGTCTGGTTGAACAAGACTAAACTTCCTGAGGAGCATGCAGTCGGTGCTACCATTTCGGCGCTCACAGGTAGCATGCAACAATTCTAGCACTGCCCAACCACGTACTCATTTACAGCTGAGTAGACTAGAAGAAGCAGAGTAAAATATCCTGATCAAAGATACAACACAGTGCCGTGGTGTGACTCGAACCTGCAACCTTTCGGTCATTAGCCCGGCGTCCTACTACTAGACTACCGTGGCTCCTAAAATAATCATCCGAAATATAGTGTAACCTTTCAAAAGAAATAGTACAAACTATTGCTATTTCATGAAATATGTTATACACCAAGATTATACGTTATTTTTAATTATGGTTACACTGTTTGTGCCAATTTCTAGAAGAATATCTATAAAAATCAATAAAGAATACAATGCATATTGTTTGTGTCCTTTTTTTTTTATAGAATATGTATAAAACACTTGTTTCATCGATACACTTGTTTCATCGACAGGGAAAGAAGGTTTTTACTTAATCATATGTGACTGTCTAGTCTGTGCCGTTCAGTATATACAGGTAAAAATGAAAGCTTCCCTCAAGACAGAATAAAACGGTAATAATATGAAACAAATTTGTTGGAGTATCTTTGACTCTTTATATTAAATTCTTGGCTAGAATATGTAGATATTCATTGTGCTTACATACCGTAAATCATGACTTAAGTTTTATGTTATTTGATTTTGTCTGATTATAAATGATAATTGAAAGTTTAACCCAATTAAAGTTGCCACTCTCTAATCAATTTTTGTATTATTCACTTCATTCAAAATAATTATGTCAACTTTCATTAGGAAATCTTACTCGATAAGTATTTATTATACGATTGTAGAGCTCTTCCGACTTCATCGTTAACCAAGTTAGGAACATAAGTGGTCTGTCGTTCATATAAACCTACCCTAATTATGTAAATTGTGTTTTAATGATATGTAAATACATATTGATACATTGTTAATTGTGAAATATTTTTGTCGACTTCGCAGCTTATATCATGGCGAGTGCCACATCACATGGTTTTATTCGGTGTTTGATGTTGCGGACAGCAAAATATGTTTGCTATAGATGTACCACTTTAATAATAAAGATTGTCAAATCTCCAATTATTTGGATCAACTAAGCGTCATTAAGTGGTTTACCCAAATCCTACAGGATAACTCGTTGATAGTACTGGCTGTCAGACGTATAGAATCAGTATAATACAATTGTTTGAAGCCTGGATATGCAGACCGACCAACCTGGTGTCTTTGAAGAAAGATACATTTCCAAAATGATTCTTTTTCATATTTTCAGGTTATGAATAGGACATACGGTAATCTATCCATTGCTAAATCTATTTAACCCCAAATGTACTTTTGTGCTGGTTCTGTATTTAAACGGCTAGACAGATGTAAATTGTAAATGTAACAGTAAATGTCGGAGTAGACATGACAGTTACTGGGATGTGTGTCCTCCAATGGTGAACCCAGACCCATTAGTGATTTACACAGCTTAAACATCACTTCCAGCTGACAGAACAACCAAGCATCACATAGTGCTGTGACGTCATTTCCAGGCAAAGTGGCTAGACCAATCAACGACAATTTTTAAACGTTATGATAATCCATATTATCACACAGACAGGCATTACTCCAATCTCATAGAAGAACCAAGCATAACAAAGCTGTCACATCATTGCAGGGTAAAGTGGCCAGAGCAATCAACGACAATCTAAAAACATTATTATATTAGATATAACCACATGGATGAAACATAACTCCAAGCTCACATAGGAACAAAGAATAACTGAGCTGTGTCATCATTTCCAGCTTAATAACAATAATAATTTGAAAACGTCGTGTTATTCTATATAAACACACAGATCTAAATTATCACACAGATAATTATACTCCTATCGTGATAAATGAATGTACTTTAGACTAATCACAGGGGACACTATATCTTTCTTCTGGAAAGGACTGATGCCACCAGACGAAAACAATACCTGGTACCGTATTCAGTAGATCAAAAGTAGCTTCCAGACGCATTGATCTCATGAGGTATTCAATACACAATCTGCATAATCTAATTTGCTTATCTCGGTAACTGTTAACCCTTAGAATGTATATGTGTATCGCGTCCATTCAAATAACCAATCAATGGTTCAATGTCATGTCAAAATTCACAATTTCTGAGATATCTACTCTTTTAGATGCGTCGTTTTCAATTTAAGTTTTGCATATATGTATTTTAACATTGTACCTTTAAATTGGAATGTAATTATTTTTTTAAAGTGTATTTTTTATGGATAATCTTCGCAAAATGACAAACTGTCCAAGATAGAAATTGCTTTTAATATACCCAAACCAAAACCAGCTGTGCTATGCATTTCGTTGTGAAACAAATGTGTCCGCTTCTGGACGTTTGGTGATCATTACTCATTATTAACACTTGGAAGTCACGAGCTGGGATCTCGGGAAGATCGCAAACGCTACTTCACGTTAATCTGATTAGGATGATAGCTGAAAGGAAAAGCCACTCAATGTTCAATTTTAAGCGTGTTTATCTGGACGTTCCAACAGGGTCAAGGCTGAGTCAGTGTTTATTCCATTAGTTTCTATATAAGGTCAATGTTGAGTCTGAGTGCATTCCTAAAGTTCTTGTAAGGTCAAGGTTGAGTCTGATGTTACATGCAGTCATGTCCCTAAATCAAATGTAAGTCGATCTGTATTCAAACATTCGATATAATGTAAGATTTTGATTAGTTGAAATTATCAATACTAAATATTTCGTAATTTATTCCATGATTATTGTGTACATTTGATCAGTTTTATTATTGCACTTTATATTTGATAAAAGCAACTTCATGTAAATGACTGGCTATTCGCCCTTGATGACAGTCGTAGAACAAAAGGAATGTCAAATGTAAACAGAAGAGAAATCATGAATCATATATCCCGAACGCGATAAAGTAGACGACAGAAACGCTGGCTAGGGAGACCAAGGTTGATAAAGTGTAATAAAAGGAAAGAATAATCACAGCCCGATTGATTGCGTCAGTAACAGCACTGAGGCCCCGCAAAACATTTGCATTGCAATGACACTCGACTTTAAACTACAGTATGCCAATAAAACACTGCAGCATGTCATTGCCAAATAGTACAGGTCACTGATCGAGACAAATCCCTACGTTTGCCTATATTGGATGAGCAGTGTAGACAGAAATGGCATTTCAATTGATATCTACAGACGGATAAATGTCCAAGGTTAAACGTGCCACGGGTGTTGAATGTGTCTAGTCTACCGGAATTTCTCACAAACTGTGCAGGTTTAGACGCTATAGAATAATACAATCTATTTCTGCTATGCGACGAAGATAATAAATGTGAGTGTGTGTGTGTGTGTGTGTGTGGGTGGGTGGGGGTGGGGGGTTGATTTCAACGTCCTTTTGGTGAGGTGTAGACCTAAACGTTATCACAACAACACGAAGAAGCATAAAACTGAAATTCAGAAAAAGTTTTTCCCCAAAAGACGAATATTTTCAAACTAGCAACGCACTGAAGGATCATTTATGATGCAACCGAAACTAGGGATCATTTACTATAGTATACATATAAAAATCACTTGCTTTGGTTAGTTATCATATATGTACGGACAAATCAACAGCCAGAAGGCAACTCAAGCAATGATATTTTCCAGACGAAACATGTGTTCATCTTAGAAAAAGAAGTATCTAATAACTTTTGTATACCACACATCTTTTAATTATACATAGACTAGGTCTTGAACTACCAGTGACAAAAATATCAATCCAAAATATGTTGTGGAACATATTAAAAGAAGGACTCAAATGACTGTATGGTCTATACATCAAAATGCATGACTATATGAATAGTCTAATCATTATGATTGAAACCTGACAGACAAGAAGAATTTGTTACAGTTTGGATGGAATAAGTATTTAATCAACAGCGAAGATGTTTGGAAAAGATTCGATGTTTGATTCCTGTTTAAGATGGCCACCAAAACATTCATTTTACTGCCCAATCAGTTGTCAGATTCATAGATAACTATCAATGGAATTCTGAGATTGTGTGTTTGTTTGCTTCGTTGTTTTAATATATATATATATTAAAGTGAGACGCCGTACTAACAGCTGATAACATTTACAGATAATATTTTTGCAAGATGTATAGAGTATGAAATGTGTTCGAATGGCAGACTTGGAAAAAAGAAGAAAGAACAAAAGGATGCAAGGCTTTGATTTTGTTTTCAAACTGGTGATTCTAGATTCACAAGAAAACTTATTTCAAGCTGTGTCGGAACTTTTTAGCCCTTAGGTGCAAATGTTTTGGATTTTGAAGATTGCTATGATAGCGAAGATAATAAAGTATACTTGATGTAGAGCACACGTTCCCATAGTTCTTGGCATTGGCAGTAGTAATCTTTTGTTGGATTATTATCATTTGGTGTCGTGTACTGAATCCAAACATTATACTTTTTCTGGCTTTTGTGTCTGGAACAACGGATGAGGTTTTGAGAGTGCTGATACACCCATACTTCATCATCTTTTCGAATTCTGACTTTGCTCTCTTGGAACGAGTTAGTTTTGTTCACACTCTGAGCCAAACAGTTTGCTTTTGTAAGTAAAAACTTCCATTTGATGTGCAGGTTCTCTGTCTTATCTGTCAGTTTATGGTGATCTTTGATAAATTGGTCCCCGTATCCAATTCAGGCATGCAGTCACAATCTGTAACACTCCCCCAATTATATCAATGAAGCAATTGGATATTAATTGATTCTTAAAGTATCTAATGTTTAAGACGGCCATGATACAATCCATCGGGATTAAGTAACTGTTCTGTCAATGTTAGCCTGTAGATCAGAGTGTTGGCTCTGACCAGTCTTAAAATATGAGGGCATACTGGTATTAATACTAGATGCCTCTAACATTGGCAGGACATCTCTAAAGCCACGATCAACGACTAAATTGTCGTCTTGCTCCAACCATGTGAGCTTGGTCCTGATGTTTTTTTGTAATGCTTGTATCATTTTGCCATCCAGAGAATGGTCCTACTGTGTCCAAAATGTAGTCATCAGGTAGAACTAGCCTCATTAATTTAAGATAAGTACGTACGCTCCTTCTGGCCACCGTAAGACATTCTCTGCAGCTTATGGTCAGCACTATTTTGAATATAAATATATGTACCATCTATTAAGGCAGTCACTTTGTTTCCAACGAAAGTTTCTGAGAATAAAGTATTGTGTGAAAGTGTGTGTTTCCTACTCACATGGTAAGGACCAAGGAACACTGGAACTATAGATTTATTCAATGCTTGTAATACAGAATGAACAGTTTTTGAAATACTAGGCGGGGGAATGCCAAGAGAGCAAACCCCTTAATTACTACATACTGTATATTAGTTTTCAACATAACCCAAAACAGTAAAAGAGCATTTTGTGCAGTTTTGGTATGGATTGAAGAAGACAGAAAAGTGACAAAGTATGAATGGATTTTACAGAGACGGTTCTTTGATCAACCTGTCCAAGCTGTGCAGCTAGGGTCATCCAAGAGACAAAAATAGAGAGTGGTGACCGATTGATTCTTTGACAAGATGTACGACACTTCTAAAAGGTCGTCGATTATTTCAGATGACCTACTTCATAATTGAGAATTCAAGGACTCTCTTCCTTATAGTACAATATGTGTACAAGAGTTAAGGTAATTGCCAATAAGAAGAAATGAGAACACACGTGATGACGCTGAACACAAAATTTGTGGTTGAATCTTAACTGGGCGGACATTTTTTTTACATTTATTCTTCATTATGAGATGAATATTAACAAATGAGTATGAAATATACCCTTAAAGCAATGTAAAAGCAAAAGACTATTGATAAAATGTATAAGAACAAATTATAAAAGTGACAAGGATATTACATTTGATCTTAAAATTGATTGGAAATTAAAACTTAATCAATCACGCCAAGTGATGAAGCAAATTTGCATTTGGAATTACCTGACATGCAACGAATTTCTTTACAAATTACCTGTAATCAAGTGCATAGCTTTTTGGTGGACGCCAGGGAGGTGTTTTATGTCCTTACCTTTTTGGGTACACAGGGTACTTTGTTGTGCGAAATGATAACTTTCCACCACTTTTTTTGTACTGAATTTTTGCATACATATTTGAAATAACACTAATTCTTGATACTATGAAAATGTTTGGTATACAAGAATAATAAGAATGAAAAATCCTATATTTTACATAAAACTTTCACAGTATGCTCGAATAAACTCACATTCAGGATGATAAATATATTAGTAAAGCACTATATGAAAGAAAGTGTTATTTTCTAAGTTTTACTTTGCAAAGAATAAGATATTTTTTTCGAAAAATACTTTAAGGCTGATATTTCATTTTTCAACCCCCATACTGTAATTAGGTTAATTAATCATCTAAATAATAAGTAGAGTTCAAACAGCAGCATAAATCTCGTAGCACTTCTGAAACAAATGTTATGAGGGGGCAGGCTCCTATGTTATTTTAACATAGATGGAAATGGTATCTTTGTAACTCGAGGGTAAATGTGTGGAAGTTGAGCACAAAGATGTGCAGGATGCTAAACATTAAAAACCTTATCCAGTGGATTGAAATCCCATTCATTGTCTGCATCATAAATGAGCGGAAAAGGTAAACTTATTTGACTGTTTTATAATAACAGATGCATGAAATTTGTAGCAAAATTTATGCCGTTATCCCGGCGACGCTGCATACAGTGATGACGCGATGGTGACGTTTTCAGAATAATAGCGCGGGTGAGCTGTCTCCGTACGCAAATAAAGACAAATTGATATTTCTCTAGCAAAATCGTGAATACATCTGGGAAGTGTGGAAGAAATAATAGAAATGGATAAAACGGACAATGCCTTGTAGGAAGTATGAGTACCTGTAATCACGAAAGTATATGTTCAATGTTTGATCCCAGTACTAGCAAATAGACCATTACTTTATTGGAATACATATGTACTTTAAAAGAACGCTTAAAATCGATGTAAGATTGTACTAAAAGCTTATAACCATTAGCAATGCCTCAGCTACCCGCCGTCAACGCCACGTGTGTTGGATACACTGGTTTATGATGAGAAGGCTTGATGATAAGATTAATGTGGTCTCGGCATATAATCAGACGTTGCGTATCACTACATCTCCATACTAAAAAATAACTCGTCTGTCATTGTTTCTAGATGACAATGCAACTCCCAGCGAACCTTTCCTTACTTTTGTTATTTGTGTTGGATTTGTTTTCACTATAATTGAATTAAAACAGCTTAAATTTCCCAAGACTACTCATACAAGAAAGAAATGGAAATATAATTAGATTTTAAATGAGATTTTTGCCTATAAGAGTCATTCAAAGAATCAGTAATTCCGCACATAATGTGACTCCACCATGTATGTTTGACATTATCAGCGAGGAGAGAGGATTTCATTGCCGGGAGTTAATGTTCTTTCTCTGTCCCTAGGTAACGACATATAACCGTACTACATGTACCAAGACAACCTTAATTGACGTGTGTGACATCACAAGATGACTGTGACATGTAGCGTCACTGTGCCAAAAACGGGACAGTACCCAAACGAGACACGTCTGGGAAAACAGCCCAAGAAACTGTTATACATTGCAAGGAAGTACTTTCATGTACATGTATCAGTTTTCATTTAAAAATACTTTATAACACGAAAGACTGGTATGTTACTACATAGGAACGGATTGACGATTTCATCGACATTACAGTCGCTGCGTTTGTCATAGAGTTTGGTACAGTTATAGGGTAACCCTTAATGATCACTGTGTCGATAAATGTCGGGTTAACACGTCTATGGATTTTTTAGATGTCTGTACGATATTAACGTCGTTTTTTTATTCACGGTAACAATATTCGCAGGGTATTTAATTTCGTGGAATGTATCTTGATCGCGAATACAGCGAAATTACATGTATATCCCTTGCGAATAATACCAACCATACCGTATGTGCTTCCTGTGTCTACTGAATTTAGTTCTGGCACGGCTTACAAAGTAATGTACTTGTCTCAGTAGAAATTTGCTGCTAAAATCCAAACTTATACTGGTTTGTAACTTAACGAAGTGTATATTATAGGCAAGTTTTCTTTGCTGTTGTAATCTACATGTGTTTTGGACAACTAAAGTCATAATTTTTTCTCGCTTTTTTTCCCTTTATGTACTACTGATGAATCCTTATTTGACAAAATTGCTATTCTGTCTTTGCGTATTGCGGAGTTATCTTCTCTTGAGAGCAAGTATTGATTGTTACGTCATTGGTTCGTGTGAGAAAATTACGTCGTTTTCTCAAAAATTGATGACGTTACTCTCACAAACAAATGACGTAACAATCAATACCTGCTCCCAAGAGAAGATAACTCTTCAATACGCAAAGACGGAATATGGTGCAATGGACTATTATTTTTTATTTGGCTTTCTTCCTATCAAACACATTCTTCTAATAATTTCTTCATTCCTTCGTATTTTTAGTCAATACCAAAAGGAGAAAATATTATACAATATTACAACAAAATACATAAATAAATAGATAAATAAATAAATATGTAAATGCTTTCATGAATTACCCAACGAAATGTTCTAACATATACGGCATTCGAATCTTAAAGAAAGACATCACGAATAGAATCAGTGATGTAGAATTGTTTTAATTCACACATCACAGAGTAGTAGTCGTGTGTTGCGTTTTATTTAATACTGATCGCTCTGATCGTATATATAGAAGTGAATACAATTTATCTATCCGGAATACCAACACTTCTAGATTACTAGATTAAACAAAATTTTCCCATCACGAAAATATCCTTTCCTTAATTAAAACTTCTGTGTTTATTTCTAAATTAAGATGTTGTCTATATATTGTGAATAGTGAATTCAATACAAACAGGAAAACGGCCCGTATTTTCATTCCGTCTTTTTCCCGCTTCAATGTATTTTCTGTGATATACACCAACAACGACAGAAGAAGGGTACTGAATTGATTTAAAGGAATTTGTACTCCTATCTCAATATAACCTGCACTGGTACAAATTGTAGAAGAAAGATGTATTGAAATAAGGCAGAAGACGCAATTTTAATGAGGCATCTGGAGTATAACATATTGCCGCGAGGCGTACGACTATATAGCCAAATATGGTAATTAAATGCTTTTTTACACGACACTGAACGGAAAGGTACAACAAGAAACACTCGAACGACATTGGGTTGGTGCCGAAGACAGCACCACGATACAAGTATAGGTGCGCAGATCTGATATCGATCGACCTTGTACGACAACGGTCTGGGTAGCGGGTACTCTACTGGTGGCGTTATTTATTGTTTATAATCTTGGTTCAAATGTTTCTATTCGAATTTCATGCTCAATCAATCTTGTGTGGTATGTAGAATAGCTAAACAGCTTTGAATGCTATTGAGAAATAAAATATTTATTCAATCCGTTATTTGCAGGGTTTGTTAAATGGATTCCATAATTTAATACCGCACAGAATCCATTACAATTCCAGCGCTTGACGAAGCCTGGGAAATAAATAAATCCACTGGTGTGGATGATTGCATCATTGCATACCGGACTAATTCGATGGATTGTATCTGGTTATAAGGACAAAGCGTTCCTTCTTTAATGTTTTTAATGTACTATGATTGGAAACTGATGCATTCGAGTATGTTTTTGAGAAAAAGAATAACTGATTTGATATTTTAGAATCATAAATTGTTTAAACAAAGTCCAATATTTATCAATTTGTTGAATTTCTTACCTCCAAACTGACAAAATGAAAAAAATGAATCATTAACTAAGCGCGGAATTAGATCTGATATTGTACTTAAATTATAATGCTTGTTTGTGCTTATATGTATTAGCTTCAGATGTTTCGTCAGCATGTCTTTTTAAGATAGTTAGTACGACCATGTGTAGTCAAAAGGCTAAATAAGAATAAAACCATGTGTTAAGTAAAAGGTAAGCTTAACAATAACAATCATTTACAGCATCTGATATAGCGCCCTATCTAGCTAACATAAGCCACTCTAAAGCGCTTTACAGTACATACATGTAGATATACAATTAATACAATTCGCATATACATTAATCAATACAATTTATGAGGAATTCGCAGTAGCTGCCATGGCTAATATCTCCCTATGTGTGTATGCCTGCGTGTGTGCTGGGGATGTAAGGTGTTCTGTTTGTTGTGGGACCGTGTTTCCGAGTGCCACCTCACTTGAACGCTTCAGCACAGATACTGCAACATCCATCCCAGACCAATTTATACTTCACCTGGGTTGTTGGAGTTGTGTGGGCAGGAGAAAAACACGTTCTCTGAATATCCATGCGTAAGACGACTTTTGGGATCAAACCTCGGCCGCTTGTGTGGAAGGCCGGAATGTTAACCACTCGACCAATCCACTAACTTAATCTGACCCATCGATGACACCCGCATCTTGGTAAAATCTAATAATATCACGTCATAATAGAAAATAACGGGGTAGTGAAAACGAAATAACATGGAACAGTAACGAGCATAATATAGAGAATTCACTTTCATATCACACAAAGAAATGACATATTTCCCAATTAAAATTGTATTAACAATTAAAAATTAATTGTTTGAGTAAAAACAATATGGAACATTTTCGAGCATGATAAAACAAATTTACCTTCATATCATACAAAGAACTGGCATTTTAATTTAACTCAAAGTTACAAATTAATAGTTTGAATAATTTTCTACTGTTTACGTGTTTACTATAAACGTGTATTGTAGTAATAAATTGCGCTTTGCCCGTGTTTCTTGAAGGTCAAACCCCTTAAATACCTAAGCAACAGAACAAGTAAAATGGATCTGTCTGATAAACGCCAAGTGACCGAAGATTTATACATTGTGAACTGCAATATACCGTCTTGTTAACGTAATGACTGGTCTTGGTCGTAGTGTGTAATCCATCACGCTAGCTGATGGTTTTCTAGACATTCATGTGCGTGCCCATACCTCCACAATGACTGTCATCTGACAGGGAGACTGGTCATCCCGCCTCATTGAACCACATCTCCGTCTCAATTGTATGTTCCCATTGAGCATTTATCGACAGAGATACGACTAATCCGAATCCACATATCGCGAAGTAGATCTCCACACGTGTTTATATTACTGCTTTGGGGTCAAGTTTACGAAATGATCATAACGAATGTTCTTTAATCAATCGAGGTTTACCATTGCTTGTTAGTCTTCGCGTTGGTCAGTTCTATATATCAGTTTTTTTTCTATGAGGCATAGTCTTTTCTTATTGCAACGTTTTGTTATCAAAATAAACAAAATACTATGAGAAATTCTTTTTTACACAACCAATACGATTTTCTATGTGACGTTTCGAAAGTACGATATGTACACTGTCACCTTCATCAGACAAATGACCAATGCACAAAAAGGTGTAAAATGTGTACGAGTTGTCCATATGTACAATAGTTGTTATATACATGTATGTACCGAAATGACTCAATTCATCTACGCTTTGTTTACATTTTACACCTTTGTGTGCATACGCTTCATTGGTCATTTGTCTGATAAAGGTGACAGTGTACATATCGTTCTAGTCATCGAAACGCCACATAGAAAATTGTATTGGCCGTGTAAAAAAGAACTTCTCATAATCCTTACTTACCAACCTCAGGAAAATGTTTAGAAATAAACAAAATACTATTTCTTTTTTTTGAAAAATCAACAATCAATCATCTAACCTTAAACGACTATGACAATGGCGCAACAATTTGACATGATCAACTTAACGTTTTCCAAATAAACACCATAATTCTTTAGCGCCATGGTTTTACAAAACGTTTCGATTAGGAGTTTATACTATCATCTTCCAGACATTTTATGTAACAGAAGAAACTGATAAGAACATACATGTGCAAAATTTGATTTTGAAATTCTTGATTTACATTGCGCAATAAGTAGTACGTGTGAAGCTCTATACATCAAATAGTTATCATCAATAAGCAAAGAACATATATATTGCACGCATATGCGGTAGTGTTCATTAGGAAATATCCTAATCACCAAATTATACATTTGGGAGATTCCAGTTGTTCTAAAGCATTTCGATCACATAGACTACAGATACCCCCTATCTTGCACACTCGATTTCAAATAAGGATAGCGTGCGTTAAATGACTTTCGAGTCACAACATCAACCTGGTTTGCTCCACAAAACACACGTGTCAAGGGCATCCGCTCACTAAAAGTCGGCGGCCAACCCTCTTATTTCGCATGATCCGTGGATTCTACACCGCGACAAGATTCAGTCAACAATTCTACAATAAATGACGGGGAAGCAAATAGAATTCCTATGGCAGTCCCTTGTTACGATTTGTTTTACAGTAGACAATAATTTGCCCGTCTGCGTTCGTAAACCCTGTGGGAGTTAAGTTCGTGCACACACGACTTTTGATTTGTCTGTCCATTAGTCTACGGTTAGAGAGTTCCCAGCGTCCTACACTGAACTTGAGTGAGCAATTATTTAGGGTCGAACCACACGAAATTATCTACTTTGACTGCATAGCACGGCGCACCCCGTGTTTTTGCTTATACTGTGATACAGAGAACGACAACAGATGAAATCAGACGCCGTAGTGCATACTATTCTATGTTTACAACCCGTCAAATTGCACACCAACCACTTATACAACGATAAAAACCTTTTACTATAGGGGTCATCTTGATATATGATACTTGCATATTAACATTTAGCGTAATCGTAATCGGAACATATATGAATTGCTTAACAAGGACAACAAAACACACACAACGATGACATGAAAATAATGGACACAATGTTCTAGGGGTGTACGATAGAAAACCTTACCCGATGAATTTTGGGTGAAATCCTCCGAGGCTTTCTGAGTGTTTTGTCTGGTATGAAAACTCACCAGGAAGGTTCTCTCGTATCAGCATACACATCCTACACACCCTGATGTTAAATGGTGCTTTTCCTCACTCTACTTGTCTCAAAACTAGATCAGAGACTATATAAATTGCGATTAACTTGCTACCATTTGGAAATAAATAAAAATAAAAAAACTTTTACGTGAGTAATAAGGACAAACAAAAAAATATCGGTCAGTGTATTCAAGATTCAGAATCTGTAATAGGACGATATCAGGATATCTCAGTCTCGGGCTAAGATTCTGTAACTTCTTTTATTACGATAAAAAAAAACACACTATTCAATTTCTCTGTGACCCGTTTCGGTCCTTGAATACATATGACCTCTTCACAACTCAAGCTACGTTTGAATGCTTCTGCGAAAATAATGCAGTCCGTCCTTATAAATAGGACACGTAATTAACTGTGTAGATTATCTTTTATCTACATCATCAGAGTGTGATTTTTTTTCGCGAAGTGTCGCGGAAAGGGGTCATATAGGACAAAATAGAAAAATATATCATGAGGTATCACGTGGGAGGTGCGAGACAATATCGTACATTAACAGGATTGAAAGAATATCACATTTTGTTTTGTTTTATCAGAATTGATTGTTTAACTCTTATTCAATGCTTAATTTTATTTGCCTATATCATGGGCTGCTTAATGGTAATAATTTGTTGTCTTCGTGTTTCTGTCTAACACAGCTTTGCATTTTTTTCTGTACGCCCTTCTAGTTCTTGAAACAAACATCACGACATCGATCTCAACTAATTGAAGTGGTATATAGATTACCATCATACTGCTAATTTGAGTAGATTGACGGCCATGATGGAAAGCTTCGATTACAAAGGGTTCATAACAGTGCAACGGTTCACGGAAGGGCAAACACGCTGTATACGCCTATAACTCAATCCCACAGACTTGTCACTGGCTCTGTTAACTAATGGTGTGCGATTTGTCTGGAATCTAAACTGTTTATCTCCTTATCTATCTGTCGGGACGATATATGTAGCGCAATTGCAAACAGACAGTGACACACGCGAGGTAGTTGCATCTAAGATTGGAGGTCGCTCGTCCGGCCGGATGTCATACCATGTAACGCCATCACTGTTCAGAGTTAGGTTGCGTAAGTGGCACGTGATATAATGACATTTCTGTTCAAAGGTCAGTCATTCGAGTGCCTCATGACAAAATGACGTCACTGTACAGCGGACGGTTTCGTGCTCAATGGCAATGTCAAACAATATGATAGCATCACAGCTCATCAATGATCGGTATTTCAAGTGGCGTGATGTTATGATATCGCAGACCAAATGGCGATCGTTCAAGTATCAAGTGTATAAAAAAAATCTCAGTAAAAGAACGAAACATTATTTAGGCAGATTTTCATAAATTGATTAAATTATGTTGTGTATCCACTGCATGCAGTAACTGACAATGGTTCTTAACTAATTAAGCTCAATACAAAGGGAAATCCATACCGGAAGTTACTAACATCTTGAAAGAAACAAATCACGTCAAATCCTTTATTACACCCAAATTGGCATTCATTCATAACGTACACAATAAAAAAGTACCTGCCATGTAGAAATGTAATTTTAACGTGTGTATAACTGACGATAACATTAAATGACTTATTCACATGATGTTGACAAGTTCATGGTGAAGGGATATAATGTTTCTTGCAACCTGCCAATTTTACATCTTAAAATCCGCGCACAGGCGTTAAACTGTACACTGGAGACCAAGCATAAATGAAACAATTGTAGGAAACACGGGCATGGTTGACAATATCAATAATAACAGTTGAGTCAGCTAAATCGATATCGTCTTTGCAAAATGTAGTTTTAAAAAAAAGCGAATTATGACAGAGAATAAAATGGAACACTCAGCAACACTGACATTCATATATAAGTTAGATAGATGTTCACGCTATGTCGCTATCGTTTGCCAAGCCGGTGTTCATAGGGTGCTGTCACCACAGTACACAACGGACAGGATTGGCAATTACACGTGCGTCGCGGAACCAAGGGAGCTAATCTACGTTTTAATGTTTTTTCTTTTCCTAAGTATCCGCTTAATTTTATTGGTTGACAACATTTCCATCTATGAATACCAGTGTCTATCTTAGCTCGTAGCGGAGAGTTGTTGTTGGTTTCGTTCCGTTTGTTTTTGTGTTTGTTTGAGTTCTGACTTTTGAGGTATTTACATTATTTAGTTATGACATATTCAATTTGCTTCCATCCCTGAAATCATTATGTATTAGGAACTTTAAATATAATGCTATTGTACAATGTACAACTGTGGATGGCAGGATCATTTTCCTGTCACATTGCTGGTTTTATGAATAAACTGTTAGCTGGATTTGTTTGTCTCCGCAGTTTAATTTTTCGACTTTTCGTCCTCGGTAATAAAGGCGAATTTAGCATGGCAGTATATATGAGTACACAGTATACATGTACCGAGTATAGTATTCGCTTGTTGTGAAGGGCGAAATTAACACGGGCTGATAGGGGTCTTATTGACTAAGCGCGAACGTTTGTACTGGGCGAACGTTTCCAGGTATACGGTAAACATAATTTGATGTTTTAGAATACAATTTTTAATTCGGTCCGAAACAGTGTAACCTAGAATACTTTAAATCATTGTAGACCATTTCACACAAATAATGTACATGTACGTTCGTAAGTCAATTTAAACGTGAACCAGCGTTTCAGAACTAGAACACCTCATTACACGAATGGGCAAAACATTAATAACGTCTCAGCACATTCGCCAATCTCCAAAGAATAAAACAAAAAAAACATTGCGCCTGATATATCTTATTTGCTTTTCTGATTTTTGCCCAGACAGTCAATCTGCGGAAACTCTTCATACTCCCGAGAGATTGTCGGAAATAATCGGCATGAAAATGCCTGGTGCATGGCGACAATAGATTTAACTGAAGTACTTTAAACTAAACTTGAGGCAGATCTGGTGTTTGCATGGTAACACCTTGGAGTGAATGGAATACTGGTACGTAGAAAGTAAGCTATTGTTTCGCGATGAATACATGCATGAACCTCCGACTGATTTATCGGTTTCATAAATATATAATTTGATGGTATGATCAGATTGCTTTACTGTTATGTATGACTTAGAATTAATTTCAATTCGTCAATCAATATAGAAAAAATTAAGACAATTTTAGGAACTAGCAATTTGTCTATGAAACACACCTCTATGTCCGTATTTCACAGCTCAATGTGAAATATAACAGCCGAATGTTTGTTTCTTATAGGCCAAGTATGTATATCATCACCGAATATCTCAATATTACAGCTAATTGTATATAAATAGCTGCCACACGGCAGTATAGCAAAGTCCAATGTGTAAAAAGTACATAACCTCGAAGTGTTTGTATAACAAAGGCGAATGTAAGTTTATAATAGTCTTGTTGTGTCTGTATATTACATGAACAGCCCAATGTCTGTATAGCACAACCCAATATCAGTATATCATAGACAAATCTCTGTATAAAGTAGCCTAATGTCTGTATATCAAAATCCAATGTGAATAAATCACAACCCAATGTCAGTATATTACAGCCGAATGTCTGTATATAGAAGCCTAACGTCTGTATATCACAACCGAATGTCAGTAAATCACAAACCAATGTCACAACATTTTGTATATTAAAGTCAAATCCCTGTATATAGAAGCCAAATGCCTGTATAAAGCAACTAAACGCCTGTATATCACAACAAAATGTTTGTATATAACAGCTTAGTGAGTATCTGTCTATTACAGTTCAACCCAATGTCGGTATATTACAGCCACAAGTCACATCATAGAATAGCCGATTACGTGTCAGTATAACATAGCCAAAAGTGCGCTGCTACAATAAAGAACGATTTTTGTTTATACCACAGGCCAATGTCTTTATAAACATTACCTAACATCTGTATAACGTAGCCTGATATCTGTCTATATTACCGTAAACACACCTATACGTCTGCTTGTTTAACAGCACAATCCAGCCTCTTTGTAATACAACTCAACACAAATCAATGTCAGCCTGTACACCATTACAGCAAATGTGATACAGCTTTATAGAATGATATAAGCAGCCGTACAGCAATTCACCAATATTTTTAAAACTAAATAATAATTTGACTGATTTAATAGATAAGTGACGATACGTATAAATCCTAAGTGATTCACGCCGTGGTCCTTATCAACAATATGACGCTCGCTACTGGAGCTCTACAGAATTGTGAATCATCAATTGGAAATCAATAAAGGTTTACGTTACAATTTGTGGTCAATGACAACATAATCATGGTCTAGTATTGACCCTACTACAGCCTTCTAAATGGTGGATTTCACTTGTCGTAATGTCACCGGAATATACCACGTTGTCGAAAACACTTTTGAATGCCTGGCTGCCGTGTTACGTTGCGTGTCTTGTTAGTCACGCGGAGACAAAAACATTGTCATTTAACATAACATCGTCTCATTTCCTGGAACTGATGTTAGCATTACTGTTCATGATTACATCTGGTATCTGAGGTATTTCACTTACGGCGGCTCGGCATGCTATGTTTCACAAAGCACTAGCGTGACCAGCTCCTCTCCAAGATAAGAACACTCCACTCTGAGTGGTGAGTGGACGATGAACAGACTAAACACAATGAATTTACGTACATGTTGAATCGAATGTTTCAACAAGTATGAAGGATGCTACTGACAATTTACGTACAAATCGACTTTAAACACGTGTTATCAGACTAATCTATGGAGTAAGTACACAAAAGTCATAACTGTTATTTGTTTTTCTTTCTGTATCAACTGACTATTTCAACAAAACTTTCTTGCTTCTCCTTTCTAGTGAATATTTCTGTCTATACATGCCCCAACGATAGCATATACAAAGTCTCGAAAATAATCTTAAAGAGTATTTTCATGCAATTCATGCTAACCTGCTAACAACTACTGTTTATGTACACGGTATAACACATTGTGTAGTGCATGTGGCTAATACGGTTTGTTTTTGGTTTATTACCCTTGCGGAGGCTGGGGTGATTAAAAGCGGGTGTGTAGGGAGACATCGCTGTAAACAAAGAGAAGGCAAGTGAGAGGAGAACAAAGTATGAACTCTATTTGTGGCAATGATGTCGGTATATCAATTATGGTATCCTTGATGTCCCCTTAGCAGAAAAATACGCAAGGGGTATAGTCTTTCCCCAAAACTGCAGGGATTAACATCAATTGTTTGGATGGTTTATTTGCATCATATAAGAACAAATACATGTATTACCACAATGACAAGTCTCATACCACAAAATGAGATATTACAGGACACCATAACTATTTGGTATCTTATAAAAAATACATCTTATGACGCATAGAAAGGTTTTTAATGGTTGTTTTTATATTTTCCATTGAATCAAGAAAATTAAGAAATTTACTTTGTTAAAAGCAAATTCAACTTTAGCTCCAACGGGCAATTAAATTGAAACACATATTTAAGTATGTGTGATATTTTAGCATCTACCAAGCTATGTAAAAGTTGCATCAGCATGATCCCAAGATATGTCCCAGCTGCCCAACCATAGGTTGCAGAAAGCTGCAGATCTATTCGCAAGAACAGCAATGTGTGACAAGCTAGACCATATCGTCGCGCGTGCAGCAGTCAATGTGAGTTTAGTTGTCACTGGTCGGGCGGTCTGCGGCATTGCTTTATGGGTATTTTGGGATTGAGGAAGTGTCCATAGGCTGTGCTACCTGGCAGCCATCCATGTATTGTAGACATATCTTGTCAGTGGGGATCTGTCTAGTACCCTGTTCAAACTATTTATTTTACGCCGTGGATTTAGTATATCGCTTTGTCACGAACGCATTGAAACTCTGAATCATGTCTTTTTTTTTCCATTTTTATCGATTTTCGCTCTAAACAAAAAGCAGTAGCATACAAATAATGAAATGACAGTAAGGTATCGGTGCTATTTGGTAGCTTTTCTATTGTATTTGACACATTTCGTGATCAAATGTGAGTAACAGTATATCGTCCTTGCAACAAAAATCAGATTAAAATCGGAAAATGGTTTTAAACGGCAAACCAATGAAAAGAGGAGACACCAACTCAAAAGGAAAAGCATCATTGAATTGCAACAAAGAAACGTGTCAGAAATGTTCCAGATTCGTGAAATTAAAGACGACTGAAACTATCGGCTATATACAATAATGAGAGAGAGAGGGCAATCCGACCACTGTACGTTTTTTGTTGGATTAAAGCTGATATATTGTTGTCATGCTACATTCTGACCGTGTTAAAAACCGTTGATGAATCTTAATGTCATCACCTCCATAAAATATTTGTTTGGTTTGTTTGTGCTTTATGTCCAATTAACAGCTATGGTCATTTAAGGACCTGCCGGATTTTGGTTGAGGGAAGCCGGCGATCCCGGAGAGAAGCCACCGACATACGGCCAGTATCTGGCGACTGTCCCACGAAAGCCTAAACCAGCGACCCAGGTGTGGAGGGCTAGTGGTGGCAAAAAGTCGGACGCCTTAACCACTTGGGCACCGGTCGCGGCTCCCTTTTTAACAGAAAACAAAAAGTCACGTTCCAGAATCTAATACGAATCGTAACAATGATTTGCTTTGAGTATTTGGCATTATCAAGTCTTACGTATGTCACAAGCGACTGAACAATGTGGAGTCGTCAGTTGGGAGCAAATTACTTGAAATAAAACATGACTATATTTAATTGTTGATTATTTAATAACTTTCAGCACAAATCACAATTTTTTTGTACATTGTAAGTTGTTCCATGTATGACTAATGTCACCTTACATTGACTTGCTTGAGCATTACACTTCCTTCTGTAATTGATAGGGTGCGTACAGTAGTTTAATATATTATTTCTATAGCTATTCCGGCTACAGTGGGTGAGTTTGTATAACGTGGTTATTGAACATCAGATTGCACATAGAGAATTGTGACTTAGCAGTGTCCATATCTAAACATTGCTGATTAAGAATAAATGCGATCTATGTACCATGCTGCCATTTGTTCTTTACAATTGCATGTCTATTGAACTTACCACAAGATAAAGCATGATGATTGAACATGCTACTCAACAACTATTTGGCTATTTGCTTCTAACGTTGCTACAACTCGGTGTTGGACAGCTTTAAGGTCACACGGGTTTGAACAGATTGGCTCAGGTGCGTCTGTATAATCTCACTTAATATCTAGACTACAGTAAATATGTTAGCTGGGAAGAAGTAATGTAGGGTTCATATTCTTGGCGAAGAATGCATGGTGTTAAACATGTTGTGAAAACGTCCAAATCAGAACTGTAAAATATCGGGGTTTTTTTTATCAAAGAGATAAAATCAGGATCTTTTTTTCTATCTGTCTTAAAATAAATTTACCATTGGAAACTAATGGATGCATAGTCATTTTTTTTTTTAATCTGAATAAAAAAATGTGTACAATAAATATTGAGGGTGCTACTTTGCTTAGTCTTACATGTATATCGTGTTAATAGGTATTGCCATACATGTGCAATGAAAAACAATGCTGAAGTTATAAATGCTTCGCAACAAAAATCAGTTACAATGTAATGCTTTGCATGTATAATTCAGTAATCAATGATTTTGTCATGACTTGCATATAGTTGTTTGCGAAATCTTTCCGACTATTTAGGTTGGAGAATAAATAAACAATAGATATTCAAATGTAGATCACATGTGTACATATCATGGCGTGTACGCATTGAGTTGATTAAGTATTTAATTAACACTGTACAGTTAAGTCGAAAACAAAACATGTGTTCCGTCCGATAAGTATACAATCATGTAAAAAAAAATGGCGTACGATACAAAGAAATCAGAAGTAAAAGTCGTCACTCATATGATTCCTTTTAGGTATTTGTTTTTGTATTTTATTATTTAACAAACGCAATCTTTAAAGTATCGAAATTGAAACTGTCACGCATATTGTCAACATATTAGACGTAAGTCGTTCCTTTTGGTTAAGTTGTAAGCATAGAAATGATGTAGAAGAACCTTCTTATATTTCATGTTTAGGATTGTTTACGATCGTTTTCGTCTGAAGTTTTTCGGGTGTTTTTTTTCCAAAGACGGCACGTCATAAATCTAGCTACATAAAAATGTATACGTTGCATTAGGCACGGATGTCTACGTCTATATCATGATGAGCATTATGTTGAGAGGAAAACACGTTTTATAAAGATTTTATTCCTTGGCTAATAGTGCCTTGGTGATCATGGAGATAGTAATGATGATGGATGCCTGGTGTGGAATAGCAATATAATGCAACGTATATCCTCCAAACTAGCCACGGATTCCAGTTAAGGCGACAGGAGTAAAAATAAGTTATGGATATGACCAGAATAAAAACTTTTACCAGACAATTAGTGGTACTACATGTAGTACGAATACTAAAATAATAGTTCATCGAATGTATTTTAAAGTCAACGTTCGTTTGTTTGTTTGTTTGTTAAGGGTTAAACGTCCTCGCGACAGCCAGGGTCATACGGGGACGGGTGCCTAGGGAGACACAACAGCCAGGGTCATATGAGAACGGGTGCCTATGGAGACACAATAGCCAGGGCCATACGGGGACGGGTGTCTAGGGAGACACAACAGCCAGGGTCATACGGGGACGGGTGCCTAGGGAGACACCGTTTGAAGCAGAAAGTAGATAGAAAAGAAAGAAGACAGGAACAATAGAAAACGAAAAATATCCCAAGTGCTGATATGGTGGCAGCATATTCAGTTTTGGTCTCTACCATGTCCCCGTTGTTGAAGACACTGAGGAAAGCCCTCGATTCTGCAGTCCCCCCACATTAGTCGCCTTTGACATGTACGATACACATGTAGTGGGATACAGCAGATCTATTCTTGAATTCCGCAATGACCAACACCTGATTCTGCAGGGTGCAATCCATTAGTCGCCTCTTAAGATCGTGCAGTGGGATACAGCAGACTTATTCTTTTCCCGAACCTGCCTGGGTTTAAATTCTACGTAAACAAGTATTTTATCAAAGAATGTGTGGATGAAGGTCATAATTCATGATACACTAATATTAAAATCGACTGCATTTTCGGTTTCCTACTTAATCGTATGGTATTATGAGACATTCCAATTCTAAACAATTCAGCTATTTTGTCGTTGAAAAGGGCTTCTGCTGTGACATTGCATGACCCTAATATATATATATATGCTGCTTATCTATAAATTTTGTAGAGTCGGTTTTCATTCCAAAAAGGCATTAAACAGACTCCGTGTTCTGTCTTACTTCGTTTTTTCTTTCACTCTTCTTTAGTTTTTATATTAAAGGAAGTAACTTAAATGAGTATATTGTTTTATTATATGATGATAAAGTGTTTATATTGATAATTGCCATCATATTTTAATTAGTTGTAAATTATGGCTCTAGACAATTAGTGACAATTGGTAACTAGTCGTACCATATCATAGAAATCAACTTTGGTTGAAGAATGTTTTAATGTCATTCAAATCGATACAACATCCTATGCCTAGGTGTAGAACACACAATAGTAGTGAAAATATTCGTGGCAAAGATTTAAAAAATAGTCAAGGGAACGCCGTGTTTGCGTGCTTACTATCTATACATTGTTATAAAGAAACACTGAAATTAACACATAACAACTGTCCTTCGAGATGGCTTGAACTTTTCAAGTTCGTAGTAATGGTTCATTATCAGGTATTTAATGTGGAGCGTGATCGCAAATGTCCTTTGATACAAAGTAATAGGAACCATTTACAAAGCCTGCATTTGATGTACTACAAGAGCATAAAACATGGTTGACATGAACAAAAGAGGAGAAGGAAGAGACCATAAGTGCTTACAAACATGCACACGTATCCAACGATCGACCAATTATATTGCCAATTATGGTCGATATAAAATCTGACAAGCAACTCGGTATTACTCAGAGACATGTTAAAATGGTGTATTCCGGTTATTTACAACACAATTAAACAGACATCAGAAATACTCCAAGGTATTGATAGCATATACTCACACTGTTAACACCATCAAATATTCATTTCTGATGCTAAACACTATGGAAACGCATGTCTTTACGCTATTTGATATGACGCTTTTTCATATACACTAAAATTGTATTAAATTGACACTTGCATTAATAAAACTGCTAATGAAGTGTTTCCTTCACTTTCCATGTAATAAATGGCACTGAGCATCGTGGCACCATTGATGATGGTAGTGATTTAAACATGGGTTGTGACACACATTGTAACATTTTTTTTTATAGAAAACGCATGTATGATATCATTTGAATCAACATGCAGTACCTTTCACTTTCATTTTCAATATACACATCACCGTAATGCTATCGAACTGTGACGATCCCAATTGCCAGGGTACCATTTTCCTAGTGTTAAACACAAAATGACACGGTCACAAATTTGCAAACCGATAAGGAGATCTGTTTTCGTACGAAGGGGAGAGGTACACTAGTTTGGATATTAGAATAAAGAGCTATCGCTTTATGTTGAATTTTGCACTTCCTATTTGCACTAATAATAACCATGGATGCCTACTGAGAACAGTTCAAAACTTATCATTTAAAAATATTACAAACTCATAGAAAATAAATTCATCAATAAGTTAACAAAAATCAGCATTGAGTCAGAATAAATATATCTATCATGTATGATTATTTAAATATAACTCTGAACTGTATTTATTTTATAATAATAAACAAGCATATTAACCTGTATCAATCCTTCTTGTTGGCAAGGATATAAGCGTGCAGGATTCTTCATGTATGTAGAGAACCCGAAAAAAACAAAGTAGTCGGACAGGAGGCCCAACACCTTCTAACCAGTCGGGAAATCGAACTCCGGTCGCACTGGTCACTATAGAGTGCGCTATTCACTGCACCACAATATATTCTTGATTAAAAGCCATCTTCATCCGAGGTTCTGTCGTATTCAGCGATGCAATTATGACGGTATAGTAGTGATGATTTAAACACGAGCGTCATGTCTGTCATGGTTGATATTAATATCATCTGCATTCAGTAGTGCCTTTTAGGGGCAATTCAACAGAAAGGTAAATACAGTAATGTATACAAGCTGTCGTATAAATGATGTGATGATCTTATATAGGACGACATTGTTTAGTGTTTTAAAGCAATGTTCATCTTAAAAACCTTGTCGTCTGATACTGATGCAAATACAAAAGTGATCTATTTTAATGCATGTATTTTAGCATGTGCTGTATAAAAGACTAAACTATATTGTGCACCACGAAATAATAGTCTATATAAACCCATCGCTCAATTATCTGTAAATCCTTTTATTTCCTCCATTTCTAGGCATTTGCACTTTTCCAATTAAAAAAATAGCATATCACTGAAAGTGTTGACAATTTCGGTCCGCTATTAATATATTAGTAAACGCCGAATACTGATGAATACAAATGGGCATAAAAACGTCTTACGGTAGCCTTCGAATTTTGAGTAGGTCATTACTGGTTTGTATAGTATAGGTAATTACCGGATGCATATGCCTTTCGCCAATGTAATATGTTGCACACGTGCGAACATAAAGCTATCTTGGGGATTATTGAATGGAAATTGTCTTTACATGGATTGCCACAGCTAGGGGCGCAGACAAATTATTGCAACATTAACGAACACAAGGGCATAGCACTTCGAGTTGATAACTGCTTACAAGAGACAAAAATCCTCAGAGATTATGGTTTCTGACAGTTCTTGTAAGATTTTACATTGTAGGCCTAAGATGTTAAAGTACCAAATAGTTGCATGCGTTTCATATCCTGAAGGCGTTTAGTCTATCACATGTCCTCGTTAGGATTTCTTTATTATATCCGTTATTAGTTCAAGAAACTCTTTGTTCAGGAAACTAGAGACGCCAATGACATCAAATGGAATACAAGCAGATGTGCAGGTGTGGTTTGGAAATTTAACATGTTATCAACATCTGTAAAGGGATAAAACAGCAATATCTAACAATAACGACACGCAGCACTTATCTAAGACCTTCGACGGTTTGTATACAATAGATTCAACACACAAAACAAAAGTGGAACTCGCAGTTCATAAAAACAGTTACCAAGGAAACATTGTAACACATAGAAATACATCATGAACACATAAACGACTAAAGGCGAAACAAAACTCCCAGCAAGGTATATCTAATTGGCACCGAACTTATCACTCGTCATGTGATCCAGGTACATCCCGACAGGTACTACATGTAATTTTACTCTGGTAATTTTGCCAAGAACTTTTGCTTTGTGCAGGTAGAAAACACATGTGAATAAGATCATCATATGATGTAAGATGTCTGCAATTTAGCTCACAAATGAAAATTGATGCTACAAATAAAATAAATCCGTAGAATGTCTTAAAAACAGCTCCTAATTGCTTCTTCATAATGATTTATACCAGTTTTGAAATATTAGTGGGAGAAAGACAAGGATTTAAAAGTTTTTCTTCATGTATAACAACCGAAAGATGTGATAGATGCACCACGATACTTTCTAAATAATTGCACCTAGTACAATTAATAAATCGGTTGTCGTAGTGATTATTTTTCATCGTAAAAGAGCAATTTTGCTGGAAATGAACGACAAATTTTATTTCGATAAAAATATTACCTTCAAGGGGCTATTAAGTCAAACAACATCCTTAAGATCGATTAGAAACAGAAAAAATATTAAATATAAAATACTTTTTTTTACAACAATTATGAAATAAGTTATTTCAACTCATATTTATCACTCTTGTTGGCCCGGATGTTAGCGCGCTGGAGTCTTATTGTGGGAGGATACCGGAGTACCCGGAGACAACACACTTTTCACGTCCGATCGGGGAATCAAAAATCACGTAGTTGATAATGACATGACCAGAAGGCAGCATCAACTCATGGTCAGTTTGATCTTTTTTGAAAGCGGGTGATACAAACAGCTAGCACAATATACGGCTTTTCAGTGAGAAGTAAACATGTACAGTACTGACTGTCGAGAGTGTCAGTGAGTCTGATTTCACAGATAAGATATGCTTGTCGCTCTGAGTTTACACAATACATCGCAAACAAGAAATGTATGTAACAAGATATACAAATAAAATGCGATGTTTCTGATCACAATTGGTACTGAATATGACACAGGATTAATTAGAGTATGCTCAAAAGATCTAGTGTACCGTAGGGATAATTTCAATCCGAACAAAGAACGATATCAGTAGGTTTAACTTCAAATGAATTACACTTTTATAACATTGATTGAAATGTTGTTTGGATGATACTATTGATTCAGAAGAAGATAGGCCAATAAAGCTAGAATTTACCATCTTTCCTCAGCCGGAAAGACATTCTTTTTTTTAAATCCACCAAGACCTTCTGCTAAAACGTATGGTTGTACAGGATATGTTCATTACTGGTTAAGAACACGAGAAAATATTGTCCTTTGTAACTTTATGAAACGAATTGTTCATATGTAGTATCACACTATATTATCAAGAAGAATTTTGTGACAAGATTATAAAACAAAACTTTACCAAATTGCCCCTTTAATGTAAACCATATTTCGATTTACTATTTATAATTTCTATAGATAAATTGATCATTTGATTCCTTAAATATCTTGTAATGGTAAACGGTGAGACAGTACACAGTGAAATGTAAAACAATTTAAATATTTTCTGTTCTATTTATGTAGTGGACAAATGAACTTGTATTACATAACACCCGGATCAATAATTTCACAGAAAGCCATGACCAATATACTTATCATCTGTGAAAGAGTGAATATGTTTCAACACAGCATCGTCATTACCAATATAAAAACTGAAACGAAGTTTCATGTGAGAAAGTATTGATATTTCAGGAGAATAACACCTCACAGTCACACTTTTTGTGTAAGATTATTTTCCCCAATAGATTTAAAACAAAAAAAAAACAATACGCGTCCGTTCGATGTGTTACATGACGTCACAATCGATATGATATCATTTAAAAAATCGAACCAGAACAAATGTTCAATTCTCTAGGGAAACTTATCATAAATGCTTATTCCCTTCACACGGAAAGTATATGGAAATATCTTCCACACGAACCCTCGCATCATGTTGCGATGACAACCGGAAGAGTTGTAGTCAGATTTCATCTGCTATGAATGTATCATAGTTCAGTGATAGGAAACTAATCGCTAAGCTTTGACTAGTGTAGCATGGTTACATAACGGACTTTTATTAATCAATGTGCGTTGTCACTTATCTCAGCGGTGTGATGAAACGAAGGTGTGATGATTTGCCAGTAGCCCACTCTCTAGCCAGGCCTAGCTTATCTTCTCAGGCTGTGGTGTCAATGTGCCGAACCATACAAAAACTCAGTATCAATGGATATCTGGGAATGATGTGTAAAAGCATGCAAATAATTGGCTTCAATCGATTCGGTAGGTGAGGTCATCAATCGGAGACATTGATTAGACTTGGTGCTTTTTGTAAGCAAAATAGATAGCGACGCACGTCCGATGGTGTGTGCCGTAGTACAAATACCACAAGACTGAGTATACATGTAGCTCAGTGTATACATTTATAAACGTATTTACTGCACTGCTATACTTTGTTTTGAGCACATGACAAATGATTCAGAAAACCATACCTTATTTCATATTAAATTTTCGAGAATTTATCAGTTTCCTATAAGAATAATGCCTTTAGCTTGAAAAGAGTATGTTTAATGGTTTCCCGTTAACAACCATACATATTTCACGACTATAACACAATACGTATATTATGACGGTTTGCTCAGTCATACGAGTACAGTTCTGATGGATCGATACCAAACGTGAATTCTTCACACCGTGACAAATGCCCCATTTGAGATCTGTCAATGCTTTTATCAAGCTGGTAAAGTATTCAATATCTCTCTTGCAAATATGAAACAAACAACATCGAAGCATGCATTCTTTGTCTGAAAGCGTGAAGCCAATATTAACAAAATTACACAGGCACACGATAGGTAAGTATACTTTCTTATGACCTTGTCTTATACGTATACCCTTAACGATCCCAAATATGCGACATCGTGTACATTGCTTCGTTTCACTCCACTCCATTTCTGCACCGGAAACATACATACTGGTTAAATGGGGTGAACATTTAATATTTTGCAATGTAATAATCTTGTTCAGTGAATAGACGATTATTATTTCCCCGCAGCAAAGCAAAACTGAAGAAGCAGTTCTTTTTCCATTATGTTGGCAAAATTATACAAATGTAATAATACCCGGTAACGTTCTACAGAAAGCAGCATATCAGTCACAACGTTGTCACTCAAAACGTCGAATGTGCACAATGTGCAGCAGCAAGACTGCATATTTCTGTAATGTATACTAGTTTTATCAAATTTGTTACGTACGTGACAACAACATAATGTATGGCAAGAGGACTACAGGACGTAGGCATTCGTATAGTGGTGTACGTAAAACGGCATAGTCTGAAAATGTGACCGTGTCAGGACTGGCCACAACAGACTGGGGCCCTGTCTCATTAACTTACGTTTTTTTATTGATCTAGATGATCAATGATATTAAGATAAAAGAAGTCATCCTTTCTACATATTGTGGGGAAGTGATGTCATGCGGTCAATTTGCTGCGATCCTAATATAATAATCATTGGCTTCTTTTCGACCAATGACCGTCAATCTATTTCAGAACCGCGGTGATTAATCGCCGGATCGAATTCCGGTGGGCGAAAGCTGCACGTCTGGAGGAAGCTGGAGTGTCTAATTATATTGGAAGGGAGTCGACTGTAGCAACAGTACGGAAAAAGACACCCTGATTGATCCTCGATTCAGCAACCTTTATTCCGAGCCTTAATAAGAGTCATTAGAGAACTGAGACGCACAGACCCGGCGTTACGTGGGAAAATTAATTATGGACACTGGTATAGACAGGGATTGAAAGTCCCCCAAAGTTAGGGGTCATTTAGCACCGTGGTTTGCTAGTTAATAGCTCGATTTAGAAAGATCAATGCTGGAATCAATATTGCAAAATCAGAACCATTATTAAGTTTACATGCAGTAGAGATGATAACAGCTTGCTGAGGGTATAGTGTGTGACATAACCGCGGAAACCTATATAACGCTCCATCCACGACTGTTTCCTCATTTCTTCAAATAGCGTCTTTCTGTATTCGACCTTGAAATGAGCAAGTGTGCATTCTGGTAACAACACCTCAGATGAAAAGAAAGTTTGAAATACGGCATAATGGCAAAACAAGAATGACTTTTATCAAACAGAAAGAAGCAAGAAACAAATAAATGGCAGTATATGATAAACAAAGACTTTTAATCAAATACCTAAAACAGTCTTAAGCATCGTTAATTTGCCGGAAGTGTTGACACATTTACCTGTCTTGTTCCTTCGATTGCAGATGTTGTATGTTTGTATTTACTTTTGATTTGCAACTTCGTCTTTGTGTATTCACAATATGGTGGGGTATTTTTTCGTTTTTTTAAACTTACACTTCATTAAGCATCATTTCTGAAAAGATTTTTGTTATTTTTCTTCTAGAATTTTTATATACCTAACATCATCAAAGAAAATATGTACCGCCTGTTAGTCACCTATATATAGCTATTCATCCTTGATGTCTGATTGTTGGCATCCTCGATTTCCAGGGGTTACGATCTCTACAGAGAGCGAAAGTAAGCGTAACTCCTGGATATAAAGGATGGACTGTTGGTGACTATATATATATATGTGTGTTTCTCTCTAATCGCAACCATAAGTCTTGTGACATTTTATACACCAGATAAGTTTCATTGCAGTACTATTTTCAAGCATCGAAGTATAGCCCATTTGCACTTTGATGATAGTTTGGATGCACGCCGACTAAACTGGCTTTACTGGACCAAGGACTACATCTGCGTGAATACAATTGCGATTTCTATGGATACCTGTTTCGTCAGAGAGCAACTATCAACTGAAAGTAATCAGAGAATAATACAACCTTTACCCGAAGTCAAATTCACTGAAACAAAATACGAACAAAGAAGTCATTAACATCAAACCTATGGCAAATTTCAAGAACAAGACCAGTGTTTCCAGAAGGACAAGCGTCCTCTGTTTCATCCACGATTTCCATCATGTAAATTTAGGTCAATTCCAAGTGATGTAACGTTCTGAAAATCAAACCAGGGTAGTAATAATGGAACCATGTGACATACTTTCTTTCATGGATAAAGAATATATCGGAAAAAAATAATTACGATGACAACCATAAAAATTGCCTATTCACTTCATTAAGCTGTATTTTCGAAACCCTGCTTAGTAACTTTGCCCGTTAACATTCGACATCGGCATGTATAAGGGAAATTGTGACATTCCGAGCAGATGGGGTTGCTACGATCGACACGTCAATAAATGTATAATTATTTAAAGACAGCACATCGTCGATATATCTGATATTGTGTTTGAAGGTCATGACAAGGTCTTTGTTACATATTCCGATATGTTCTTCGATACATTCAGCCTCATACGGAAACCATTCAGGGATTCCCATTGAAGTGAAAGGTCTGACCTGAAAACATAGTTGATGTCCGATTGACCTAACAGCAGGATCGAAGGACAGACCCGAGCTCTGTTATCATGAAAAACATTCGCTGAAAAAAATGTCGGTGTTATGGTTCCCTACCAACACTTTGAGTTGCCAGTTTAATAAGAGGCTGTGGTACGGAAATGTCAATAAATGCCAACGCACGTGAACAGTGTATATATACAGGTTTCTCCTCGCTGAGATAAGGCGTCCATTCCATCATCACTTTAGATTTACTCTACTTACACGGTACATATGGTATCACTTTGATCAATACATTCGGTCGATGACCATATCTGCATTAGAATAAATGCAAGTCAGATCCAAGTATGCGTTAGTTGCAGTTCCATCTGACTGCCACTGCCATAGTGCTGTAGTACACGTGATGGCATGAGGTGTTTACCTTTGAAGTCATCATCAATAGACACTGTAAAACACATAACAATACTCCTTTGAGGATACAACTTGTTTAAAATCGATACATCTGCAAATGTTAATAGAGCTGTGAATATTTCACTTTAAATAAATGTAACAGATGGAAATCATATAAACTATTTGTTAACGTTTAGTTTATCAAGTGTGTGCACAAACACAATCACCTAGAATTGTTATGAGATATAAAGCATAATCCTACATTACATTATTTATATACAGATGGTATAACCAGCTGTAAACCAATTTTCAATAAAATCGTTGATAAAGAAGTCAAATATAGCGGTCTCGAAGAGCAAGTATTTCTGAAAGAACATTTTCAATTTGTTATGTACTGGCAATCGTGTTTGATGACATATCAGATCGATATGAAACTCTTAACTCTCTTGAACTAGTTAATTCGTCCTGCTTTAACTATTTTAGCTGTCTTTTCTGCAAATTGATTGCATTGCACTTAGCTTAATCAATACACTATATTTATGCTAGCAAATAGCCTACAATTTAAAAAATTATTTCACAGACTTAAATGAAATTTGGAACAACATCTTGCTATCAATATATGTTGATTTAATTAATGCTTCATGTTTGAACGTACGTCATCGGTTGTAATGTTTATTACATCCCACAACGGTGAGGTTAATGTATATATCGATAAATTAACTAGAATGCAATGTTTCGTTATTCCACAACAAAATATACTGATACATTTGTCGACAACTAAATACAAATGCGATGCTAACCTTATTCTACAACAGAGTTTACTAATGTATATGTTGAGAACTAAACAATACTAAATAGTGGCCTGTATAGTAAGCAGGACGAATAGCTTATGATTTAGCGATGTCGAGGTAGGCAAAGAATACTAGAAAGATATATATATATATATATATATATATATATGGATTGATCCTAACTGTGTGATTCATGTCTTAAGAAGGATTAAATCTTCCAGAGCATATATGTCCAATGCTCTAACATATCTTCTGCGTCTCTTGTGTCATACATATACAGTGTATGTATATCTTTATAACCTCCAAAGTCATACATGTGGTAGGTGTTTACAATATCTAACTTCCTAAGAAGATAAGATATATAACAAAAGTTTGTTATATAGGAGGGAGATATTTGTCAAAAATAATGATGAAGTATGATTAGTAAATCTATACAAACAGTATTTTTAACACGCTTTCATTGATCATCATTGATCCTGTGGACATTCACCAATACAACAAAAATGAAATTTTAATAGGTATGCATATCCATGATAAATTTATTATCTTAATCAGGCTATAAATCAACGTTGGCTACAGTCTCTTCCCACGCAGATAGAAAGAAGCCTCTGATTCTTCTGAGTTTTGACACTAATGTTGAATGCTTCATGATAAAATAGTTATATTGGTGAGAACGTAGGCGAGGCTCGTCTAAAAGCGTTAGTGGTGAATCAAAACTTCTAAATAGGATATCATTTTGACATATTGATGTGCCACTTCCTATGAAAATGTCTTTATTCTTATCCAAATTAAATTTTAATGGCAATGAGAACTAAACTATTGCTCAAATTATTTCAATACCAATTTTGTCTGCTTTGTAAATTCTGCGCCTCATAAATACAGCCGACCTCTTCACATACACGATCGTAATCTGAACAGAGGAATTGTAACGCAATAGTGATATCCGTCTGCAATCATATATACTGATAGAGGAGAGTCGCACAGCTATTTGCTGCTGACCCTATAGTGATCAACTCCTGATAGAGTCGGAAACACTTCCGATAACGCCTTGCCCAATGTTGAACAACCGTATGCAATATATTCTATAGGAATCCAAACCCCCTTGTTTTATATTCTAAAGGAAGATTGGTTGATATCTAAAGTGTTAATTCCTATGGGAAATTTATATTCAGACATAGTTTTATTTTTTGTAGCAATAAAGGGAAATGTTTAGTCTTCAATTATGGCTTCTCTATTTTAAAACTACGGAAAAAATATCGTGTAAAGTGACTCATGGAATACTGTTTTTAATCTTTGGTAATCAGTTACATGAATACTGTGGGCCAGCCTCTAGTTGAACCATCCCCAGAGGCCAGGTATCAACCAACATGACGGCATTCTGCCGACATATGTCGACTGTTCCTTGGTCATGGAAACAAGACATGTCATCCTATGTGATATATCGGAACCTTAGGGATTCATTGCATTAGAAACGAGATATATATACGTACAAGAAAAAATAACACTGAAAGGCCGTGATCAATTTTTAAAAGTTGTATATGCTTAGTTCACTTATTATTTTGAGGTTATGTTAAGTGTCCTTGTAGTTTGATCCCAATTTAATCGTGGCTTTTTTAAAGACAACTATCATCTTCATTACCTTCCTCTTACTTCCGTCTTTTAAGTTTAGTGACATATTCCGCTCTTACTGTCTAATTTAGGAAGCGTTATGATTTATGGACAACGACAATAATTATTAACTGTTGACAATCCGTTGAGTATATACAATTTTCCAACAGGGGTTTAAACAACCGTTTTTTTACTAAAATGTGTTGACGTTACAATAAAATAAAATCGTATATGCATTTTGTCAAGGACAACTCCTAACACTCAATGCTACATACAAAGATAATTGTAGACGAACGTTTATGACTAAACATGGTTTCCTGTTATTAGTACTGACGCAAATATGTTCTAATTTCCCCGATGACGCCCATATTTTGCAGGCTTGACTTATAGCATTACCCCTCCCCCATCGGCACCTCAAATGCAATAGACTGGAAGTGTCAACAGAAATAGAAAGTAATGTAATGACAAGAACACAGGGTCACATGGGTAATGCACAGATAACCTTGACATGCAATGCTGTGAGCAATACCGTTCATTTGTAGATTTGATTGAAATTTGTGTTAGTTTTCAAGAGTGTCTGAATGTTACTTCATGCATATAGCATTTACAAATTTTGGATTGTCAACGTACATATGCAAAGTCATATCAATAAGGCTGTTGAACCGTCGTCACTTACACAGTTCCAAGCTATATGCAATGAATATGTAAAACACACGTTGCCTCGAATCCAAATGTTCCAATTTTAAAACATAACGGCTAGTTCTGTTAAAATATCTATTCGAACCCTATTTTACACTATTTAAATCTTGACACATTTAATCCCATTAGCGCGTTAACATGCCTACACCTTAAAATTTGAGATAGGTAAAATATACTACTTACATGTACTTGTAACAAAACCTAAAACTTGTGATCCTAAACCCTCAAGTCTATACATATAGCTTACCACTGACACGTGCCCAAGTGCCCCAGTTTAAAAATCTGCAAATGAAACGTATTGCAATATATCTCCTAAGTGCACAAGACAGATGCTTGCAAAATACTGTGTCAAACTTGTCCTACAAAGTACATTATCAATGTGGTAGTGAATATCCTAGTGTCTTTGGTAACGTAAGGACCTCAAAGAAGGTTTCAAATAGGAAAAGAAGGAATGAAAAGCGACATTTACTTTTCAATTTCTCAACAACTTAATTGCGTGTGCAAGAACGAATCTAGTCCCGGAATTCTATCGACGCTTGAAGTGTTTTGAAGCATAGACTACTCCTATCTTTGGTATGTTACTCTCCGACTTTGATCTTTATTTATTTATTGTTTAGTAATCTTATGTAAAACTTCTTTGATGGTTACAAAGCAAAGCATATCATGTTACTTGACTTTTAATTGAATCACTTTTACACACATTGCATAAATGTGTTTAGTGTCTTTGGTTGTATCGGCTCCATGAACATGATAATATAATAGAGTGCATCAAAGACGTAAGAGATCCATACACTACATTAAATAATCGTCGGGTATCCATTCAATATACCCAGCAAACATGGGTCAACTTTATATAACACTTTTTGATCACATGCTATTTACCTCACCCGTTGATTTCAGGCCATCATTACTCGACACCAAAGGAAACTAAATGGTCTTTAGAAGTTACATAAAACGTTTAACGAAACCCATCGACTTTGAAACATAGCAGACGACAACACTTTCAAATGTCCGAGTTGCACATTTTTATTGCTGTAACCAGATGCAAATGTACATTGCTTCAACATTAACATAGTCCTTCTCATTGGGAGAGACGCCAGTAGCCCGTTAATGGTATTGATGAAAGTGCCGATTCAGTCCGTCGTAATGGATAGAATGCCACCTGAGTCCCATTGTTGAAAGAGATATATCAATATAGGCAAATGAGGATATGTCACTGGTCAGCTGCACGTTTAGAATTCCCAGTGGTCGTTACCATGTTAAAACGCTAGGCGACTGATGGGATGAGTAAATGTTGGAATCAGATCGTTTCAATTTTAAAGTGTAACTATTTGTTTTTCTTAAATGCACTATGCATTGATATTCGAACATAAAGGGTACGTTGTATATAAGCGCATTGCAGATACTTAATATGCCGCCGTCTCTCTGAAGTCCGATACCCTTTCGTGATATTTGTAAAGTTATCGCTTATTTATTAAAGAATACTATAAGCTTCGTTGAGTTCTAGTTAAAAAGTCACCTGGCAGTCCAATTATCTAAGTATGCGGTAACATGAACTGGTCTATTCTTAGTTTTGAATCTGTTCGTCATTGAACAGTGGGCTGAATATATCCGCAGTTTACATTGACGTCTCAATAGACTTCTCAATTGTGACCTGTAAACATACATATTTCTTATCAAACTTGCAAGTGTATATTTCATCATAAACGGATTTCACCTTTAAATCGCTTGACACTGACTAGCCTCATTTGTCTGTGTTAATATGAACTGACGAGATATAATGTTGACCTTGTATCAGAGTACAGTTCACACATCTCCTTATCAAAGGATTGATGGACTAATTGATAGGTTTTTGATGGTCCTTTCATGGCACAAAAAGGTATCGCAACGTCAAATATAGAGGTAGATAACGGGCGTGCGATTAATGTCTTCAGAGATAAAAGGGTACACAAGAGGAAAGCAAGTGCAAACGTACCCAATTATAAATGTTTCACGTGCGGGTTTGATTCTTGTTGTATATCTAATGATATATAAAGTCGTTATCAGAATTATTTGACTGCAGGCAAAGAGAGCTTTAAACAGTATCTATTTTGTCCTGTGTTAAACGACATTTACAAAGACTAATACCTATACTACAGTGTCAACACATTTTGTATACGATTTGGTCAAGGGTACGTTTCCCAATGTAGTCCAAACAATAGAATAACAACATGTAGTCTTTCGTTCAGTAGGTAACCTCTTAATTTCGTTTTCAATATACAGTAAGTGTCGCGCAACTATGCCAGATTGCTACCGTTAGACAGTTAGTTTAAGTGGGTAGAACTGCAATAAATTGATATGAGGTCCAAGGTTCAAAACCCGGTTTGATCAATTTGCAATTTTACACTCAGGACTCTGCTATTGATATATATTTATTTATTTTTTTAATCTATTTTTTTTTTGTTTTCATTATTATTTCTTATTCTATTAATTTATTTTTGTTTCCTTTTCTGTTCCTTTTTCTTATATTTAATCTTTTCAATTTTCCATAAATGGTCACCAGGTATATTTTTCTTCTCATGCCGAAGAGGAGATTTTCTAAAGCGTAATTCCAATTATCAGCAGTGGTACGGGGTTCCTTAAATTTCCGTGGTAGTTCTGACTTGGAATGGCCTGTTCTGCTCTGGTACGACATCCTACTTGGGTGGTAGATCCTGAATAGTTTTAACGCTATTCCCAACCCTAAAGGTCAGCCGTACCTTAACAGTATACGTTTCATTATTGTGGTGAAAAGAACGTTACAAAGCAACATCATATTCTGCACGAACTATTTTATTACGTCTTATTTACATATTCTAGTTGATCGAAATTCAATTAAAATGTAAATATTGAGGCGTGATTTGAAACCTTTCAGCGTGCCTACCTCAATTTTCAATTTGCATATATCTAAATAAAACTAAAGTGCGTTATATTTATTCACACGCTAGATATTTCCGTTTTGACGCAGTCAGCGTTTGATGTGAAATCGGAAAAAGTGAGAAATAAAAGTGTATTAAGTGTATACGGCGTGGTGTGAGAAAGTCTTCGCGAAAACAATGTTTCAATAGCCTTTACAAATGTATCTAAGTAAATATTGCATGGATTATTAAAAAAATCTGAAGATGCGTATTAAAGAAATGTTTTCCTGACTGACTGAGTGAATGTATCTTTATTTTTATATTCACAATATTGAAGATTTTATGATGAAAGGAAATATGGTCTTTGAATACGCTGGGCGATGCATATATGTATGCAGTAAACATGCATAGAGAAGTTTGGGAGAACACACAATGAAGTCACGAATTGAATGTGGTCGACCGTATGAGAACTGTTTGGTGAACAAAAGTTTAACATACTATTGCCGTTTCTGTATAACAGCATACAACCTAATATTAACCCTAGGAGTAAGTCCGACGAAAGGTAACGTTAGCCAAGACGCTGGAGTCAATCCACCCTTAATGTTAGGTAGAGAATAACACTACGGCAGTGATAATGGCAAAGAATAGTTTTATTTCAAAACTGTTTCATTCAAATTCTCCTTGCTTAGTAATAGTAAAGCAGTTACAGCTTGTCCCTTTGTAGGTTATCATATTTCAGTCTGATACAATTTAGCTACAATTCCAAGATAGCAACAAAGATACAGATTGGGACTTGTAGCGGAAGGGCCCTAATTCGATTCCTTGGATCATGATTTTTTTTTCTTTTCTTGTTTTTGTATTTGTTTTTCTTTTTCTTTTTCTTTCCCTATTCTTAGAATTCGAAAGTGTAACTCTGCAAGTTGCATCGTTAGATGTGTTTTATGTGGAGCAAATCTATAGAAAATATTTTCTACAAAATTCTTACAAAAGTGTCAAATGCACATTTAATATTATCTTTTCACCCGATATTACCTTACCTGGAGCTAATTTCGTGGCTGTTGCAAGATTAAGAAGAAAGTAATGCGATGAAGCGAAGCTTACATGAATGTCTATTCCTTTGATCATTAAATATAGATAAACTCTCCTTACCTCTACAACACGACGGACAGAACGTTTTTTCGGTGTGAAAACAAAAGTGAAAAAGGTCAGACATAAATACCCTTTACAATTTTCTTTTTACTTTCCCCTTAATGCCGTATGTTTGCCGTTAATCTCGTGAGACAACCTGTGACTGGCACGCAAAAACCGCTTATTGCTATACCAAATACTTCAGCACCAAATAATCACCATTGGTATTGCACCAAGCTGTTAGAAATACACCAACCACATAATCAATGTTGGTAAAACTTCAACCAAACATCATCAGCTTTTGTATGCACTACACCATCATAAATGGAAAACATCAAGCTTTCAGGGTTAGCATAATACCAAATCATCATTTTTTATGTCATAACATATAACGTTGATTTTATATTTAATCATCAATGTTGGTATTACACTAAATCATCAATGTTGGTATACCACTAAATTACAAATGTTAGTATCACACTAAATCATTAATGTTGGTATAACACTTAATTACCAATGATGGTACTACACTAAATCATCAATGATGGTATTACACTAAATCATCAATGTTGGTATTACACTAAATCATCAATGTTGGTATTACACTAAATCATCAATGTTGGTATTACACTAAATCATCAATGTCGGTATTACACTAAATCATCAATGTCTGTATACCACTAAATTACAAATGTTAGTATCACACTAAATCATCTATGTTGGTATTACACTAAATCATCTATGTTGCTATTACACTAAATCATTTATGTTGGAATTACACTAAATCATCGATGTTGCTATTACAATAATTCATCAATGTTATATTTGAAGGCTGAGAATATATACCATAAACAGACAGAGGCCATGAATATCCTATAAAACGAATATAGCCCAGGAGCAATTCACTAAACGAGTACAGCCAAGAAACATTTTACGAAACGAATCGAGCCCAAATCTTCATATTAAACGAATAACAAAATAACTGTCGTAAAAAGCATCATTTCCCTTTCCTTTTGTCTTTTATGTTTCCAAATTGAGAGCACTATATTGCTCCGATTGTAATGACGTCAGTATTAGGACATATATGAAATAGGTTGTAGTCATATATGACGTATTCCGAGAGGAAAACTCTATTTGGATTCGAATTTTTCTTTATATGTTATCTTTTCTATATTATTAGTTTCTGATAACGTAACATTTTAAGACTAATGCATATGTTGTAAGTCAGTAGTCTATTGCAATCTATTTGATTAAAACTGGTGTGTTATGGGCGAGGAGGACAATGCAATTATTTTATTTTTGATTCACAAGCAACATGTCAGATAAACTCGGCGTCCTCGTCCGTTGCGACACAGAATATATGAATATTTGTCTGGGGTTTCGAAGACAAATCCGTCTGGAGATATTGCTTGTCTGGTGTCCCAAGATATATTAGTTTTGCTTATAGGCAAGTAATGCATTGTTTCCTATAATTTCTAGTTTATTCTATTAGATATAGTCCTTTGTATCTATAGCTCTCTGCGAATCATTGTGGTATGTCTTTGACGTATTAACAATTACCGGTTGATAGGATGTGGTAAGTGTTCTTACTCTATGAGATATATATATATAAAAATCTAAAAGTTATTGCTTGACCTTGCTGGTTCTATGACATTGACCGGTGTCAACATAGCAAGGATAACATACAAGTGTCTATGTCAAATGAGACACAAAACAGCAATTTTCTATTCTGGGTACGCAACTCTTTTTTTATTATTCTGAATGTTCTAATAGACAGTCCTGCTGAATTACCAACATCAAGTAAACCAGATAAAACAAAACCACGAGAGAATGATTTAAAAACAAAATTGTTACTTAGACGTCAATATGAAATGAAAACATGGACAAAGAAAATACAAAATTAAAATAAACAAATGTCTTCATGTCTACAATTAAATCCAGCAATGCATTCGTCACAGTCCATGACAGAATAAAGAATAGATAATAGTATATACAGAATAAAGATTAGATAATAGTATATACTAGAATATAATTTTTGAATATCCATTCATGTATAACAAGCAGAATATATTGGGGGTCAATTGAAACAACCGCGGTAGGAAACCTAGACTACAAAACATTATTGATCAACATGACACACCTATCAATTCTGATCCTACATAAGTTTGTACCAAGAGGTAAAATGAAACATATTTGAAAATCAATAAAACGGTAGGAAAATGGTCTCCGTTGTACCTGTTTTCATGTGTATCGATTATTTGGTCGTGAAAGCAAAACTTATTCCTTTAAACAATACGGTTTTGCGTAATTTGTCCGTTTTATCTATGAAGTGTATCAACATGCACTTTTACTCGTACTTTGGTGTATTACCAATGCAGGATCATAACGCGTTCGATTGCGTCTGTTCCTTTCCTCTGTCAAAATACCATTACCTAATTGTGCACCCAGAGTTGATTCTTTCAGAAAGACCGCTGCATTGTATGAAGATATCTCCAAAGAACGGGGATTATGCGTTGAGGGCGACCATTAACACTCCACCATCTCGGTATCCAGTAAAAGCAAACTCAATCGCAAGCTGGTTCATGAGGTTGCTCAAAATCACCACTCCTGTATTGGAAAGTAATCTTTCATTTTCGCATTTTTTTTTTATATATCAAAGTAAGGATGTCTTTGAAAAGTCTTCTCAGGCAATTGTGAAATTTGAGACTAAAAGAGGTTAGTTATCAGTCATTTACAGAACGCCAAAATTAGGTTTGGAGCTGTTCGGTATTGTCAACTATTATGTATTATATATGAAATGTTGATATCTACAAGACTTCGCAAATTGGCATGGTGGCCTTGGATTTATCACTTTATTTAAACATGTCTTTTTAAAGACAGATTGGTCTGCAAAACATTCCAGTGTCTTTTGTTGGTATGAATTCGACGTCCACTCGTGCATGATGTTTCTTTTCACGTGGACATGTAGACTGCAAAAACAGAAACACAGAGCCACTGTCTTCACTACCTTAACCTTGGATGCCACCGTCTGGTGTCATTGACTCAGAACAGGTCATTAATAAAATTGGGTCCAAGATATCGGTTGTATGGAGCTATCGTATAAAATGTAGGATCATGTCGGGCAGTTACCGCGGAATGGGATTGATGGTTAGAACTTTACACGTCGATCGGATTTATACGCGTCAAGGAAAGGTGCTGCCTTCCCTTGCCTCCGGTGAACGCGTATGTATTAGCCATGTTTTACGGGAGGTCGAAAAAGGCCCAGAAAGAGCATTGGTCATTGCTTATTCTCTCTCTTAAAGGCCAACATGTCAAACAGGGAAAATGATAAGGGAAAAAAAGAAAAAAGTCTGAAATGTGGAAGAATAGCAAACATGTAAATTTTAATAGCATGTAGATACATTTGTTGTTAATAGAAATGATAATTTTGGCAGCATGAACATTTATTTAAACAACGCTGATCTGCAGTTATTTTGACCATACTATACTTTAACTTTACTTAAACAATTCTACTGCCAGATGTGTTCGTCACCTTATCGCTGGATAGGATAAAGGCATTTCCGTGGCTACTGAATGCAAAAATGGTCGAATTACTACTACAAACACCATATCAAAAATGACAAACTTAATTCGCACAATTTACCTGTAGTCCTTTTGTTGTTGGTGCTTTTTGGTCCCTATTGTCCCTTTTTGTACAATGCGGTATTTTTTGTGTGTGTTGGTTTTACGATATTTTGTTTTTCTATGTAACTTCATTTTCAGTAAAAACAGCTTCATGTCTAAGCATTGAACTGCTGTATGGGAAATATATCACATCCTGTCGTAGTTTTACTAAATTCTATGACACACGTGATAAGTTATGTGCTACCCGAGACAACGTGCTCTTAGGATGATCATTTTTTAATTTGTGGCTTCTGTGGATCAAATAACTTTACCAGGGTTTCCTACCAGGACGTATTCAATGCACGCTGTTTTTGTACGGTTATCAACATATTTATTATAATTGCAAAAGACGTTTGCGTAGTATAAAGAATAACGATGGATTTGTTTTTTTTCTAATTCAACCAGGATAGTGGAATTTCTGTTTAAGTACCAATCAGAAATATTCTTGATTGTAGCCATTTGAAATACAGAAAATTAGCAGTCACAGACAAGCCTTGCTTCACCGAGACAAATGTATCTGTCCTCATCGCTCTCCTATCATTGTCGTACTAGGGTTTGCAATCAACACTCTACTTTGCCGAGGTGTAATTGAAGTTTGTCTTGCATATCACAAGTTCCGAATGTCATCGCTGTGTAGTTGCGTTATGGGATTACGAGACGGATTGTACTATGGTGTGATTGTTGGTAATGGATTAAGAGAACAGAGGGGGCAACATTTGCACTGTAAGAGTGCTTATTGCTTTCGGCCATGATGAAGACAGTGCTAAATCTTGCTGTGGATCGTTATGAAAGAAGATGTGATTAGCTAATGAACATGGTGTCAACGACAGCGGAGCAATATTAAAGTTTACGACGTTCTCACAACATGCATCAATTACTCGTCCTAGTGGGGATATTTCCTTAAGCAACAACACACTTTCTGTTACATAATAGAAGATGTGTGTAATGTGCTGAGCTGTTTGCTTTCTCGTTGAAACCGGAAAATTACGATACGGGTTGTGAAATAGAAACATAATAAAAAAACGAACAAATGCATCAAATACACGTGCATAGGAAACAGCACAAATTTAAAGTTATATATGAAGAATCTGATTCGTTGTTTCTCATTATACGACATATTAAAACAAAAAGAAACACTTTATACAGTTGTGGGACCGCACAACGCACCAAAAATAGCGTGCGCACACCGTGCATACATCGTTCACACACCGTCCGCACATCGTCCACACATGATGCGCACAACTGTGCGATTTAGTAATCGTTCGCCCCGTTGTGCGCTTCTCTCCGCACAACTGTGCGATTTGGTATCATTTGTAGATCAAAATTACGGAATGACAAAAATACGGAAGGCTTTTATGCGATAATGTACACTGTGTATATATCTGTAATTTCTCATCACAATAATCAAGATTATACAATTTCACAATGCGTGTTACACAGTATTACAGCGACCGTTAGGCTGTCAAGAATGGGTTTGTCTCCAAGGTAACAGAACAGGTAAATAACAATTTTATGAGTGTCCGGAGTTTTACCTGGCCAGTGCCTGACACACAGAGCTGATATGCGATACCGTTTGACCGTAATGAAAAGGATTTGTTATTTGCATTCGTTTACCTATATATAGCTCCCCTTCACCTGGATTTTCACACCCCCGGCCTTACCCGACGAGTTACGTAAATGCCCCAGGCGGGGAGAAAACTACGGTCCAGGTACATGTACACAATGGTTATGTTTACCTGTATACGGGGTTGTGTTGTAATTTTACATGTGTCGATTAAGTTTGTTTAAAAACACAGAAAACACAATTCCTAAATATAAGAATATATAGACAGAAAGATAAGTTTATAGATGTTGCTAGAATATAGAAACATACGTAAACATCAAGTTTATATGTTTAAACACGAAACCGTATAAATTGTTAAGGCATTCCTCAATTTACACCAACCACGATTGTTATCGCACAACGTCCGTCCATCGTGCGCACATATGTGCGCAAGCAATGATCGTTCAGCTTTTTATCGTTCGCCCATCGTGCACACACCGTTCACACACCGTGCACACATCGTGCGCACACCGCACATCGTGTAACGTTGTGCGATCCCACAACTGTAGTTATAAGAGATAGAGAAAGCATCTTATGAAGTAAAGTGGATTGTGTCTCTAGATACAAATACTAGAAAGTACCGTAAGTCCACATGAGAAAATAATAGAATAATGCGTGTGATCAACACCCACATATAACTTAATAATATATAGGTCTACGTAAGCAAATGCATATTTTCTTGTGCATTATCTATTCCTTAATATTGCCCGCACACCTCAAAATATCATGTTTTGGAAATTCTTCTGATTTCTTGCTTCGATGGATCGCCCGCGGGTTTTTTCTGCTGCCTAAAGACAATCAAACATAATGAACACCTGGTTCACGTTCACAGGCAGTGACATGTAACTCCGACTTTTAACTTATCTAGATATGTAACAATAAAGGTAATCACTTTTTTCAGTTAAGATGTAAATGTAAGCTTTGGTTTTTTTTCCAATTGATATATCCTTGAAATACCAATTGTCCGAGGGGCCGGGCTCTGTAGGCGTCTGACTGTCCACGATCATATAATAGAGTGCTGGTAAAACTTGATTTTTTTTGTACTTTTGGTGTGTCTTTGTTTATATTTAAAGATATATACGATTTTGAATGTGAAACGGTTTTTTTCACATAGCCCACTTTATTAGAATAACCCTTAGGGTAGCATTGTTCAACGTGACAGTATATTCTACGGGCAATAAGCAAGCTTTACAGTCATAGAAAGAACTTATATAATGTACCTAAGTTCCTCACGATGATAAAGACCAGCTCATATCCAAACACTAGCTATTCACGGGATTTAGGTTCCAATCCGCTTATTATGAACAGCATTAAGAGTTATGTACATGTAACACCAGAAACCATAGAAAGCATTTTAAGTGTCCACACTTATCACATACAACACTTCACATCCTTTGATCAGTAGCACCCTCTATTATACGTAATAAACAGTATATCCATTCATGAATTGGTATCTTTGAATTAATTTAAATACTCTTTACAGATACAAAATCGAATGTGTGTTTCATAAACAAGGTGTGACGTATCTAGGTCCAGATCAGACAAACTAATTCACATTGTATGCACCGTTTATTCTACTAGGTTTGCAACATCGTTGATGTTATAATGGTGTAGTGCAAGCATATGTAATTTGTAATTACCATAATTATGTTAAACATTGCTTGCTGGCAGGAGTGACGTAAAAACAGCAGGGGTTAATACTGAGTTCATAAAGTTAATACCTCGTATGTCCACCGTTTGCCTGAATGCAAGCCTGGCCACGTTGACGCATGGAGCCTATCAGACGGTTAAAGAATGCTTGTGGGATGGCATTCCAGATCTATACCAACGCTGCAGCCAAATCAGCCAACGTCACCGGTTGATTAGGTAATGCCCGTAATCTGCGCTTCATTTCATCCCAGACGTGTTAAATGGGCGACAGATCGGGGGATACAGCAGGCCAGGGCAACACGTCAACGTTCTGCTGGGCCAGAAATCCATAGCGACACGAGCTGTGTGTGGCCTGGCGTTGTCCTGCTGTAGCGTAGTGTAACGTTGCTGCCCTTGCACGAATGGAACGACGTGGGTCCGGAGGATCTCGTCACGGTAACGTAGCGCGTTCAAAGTCCTGTTAACAACCACATGAGACGTTCTTCCATTGGCTGTGATGCCGCAACAAATCATAACGCTGCCTCCGCCGAAAGAACGTTGTTTCACCACACACGCATCACGGAAACGTTCTCCAACGCGACAATACACTCTGGAACGGCCGTCACTACTATCCAGGTGGACTCGCGACTCGTCCGTAAACAAAATGCCTGCCCAATCCCGTCGAGTAAATCGCGGATGCCTTCTGCACCAGTCCAGACGTGCTACACGATCACGTGGCAGAGGAACTGGGCGGATTCGGGACGTCGCGGACGGATAGCTCGTTCACGCAATCGGTTCCGTACAGTTCTCTGGCTTCTTGGTAGCAACCCAGGGATTGTCCGTGCAGTCAAACTTGCCGTTTGGAAGCGATTTCTCAAATGGACAAGCCGAATATGGTTGTCCTGTTGACGTGACGTCACGCGTGGACGTCCCGCAAGAGGTCGATCGCCGACGTGGCCAAACTGTTGATGTCGTCTCCACAAATCCCGGATTGTGTTTCGATGGACATGAAAACGTGTAGAGACAACGGCTTGGCGCATACCAGCTTGAAGTATACCAATAATCCGGAGGCGGTTATTTTCATTGAGTCTCGGCATGGCATTAATCACAAATTAAAACGTTATAATGCTGTTTTTACTGTTCACTGGTCTCAACAGTGACCAAACAGTTGAAAAATAAACTTTCATTGTCGAATTGGATGGCTGGACGAGAGCAAACTGCACGGGAAAAACGGTCAATGCCACACGGATAGTGTGTATGTGTCATACTTGGTCATGTGTGTCAATTTTCATGTATATACAGTTATTAATACATGTTCTATAATAATTCTCCACATGCACAGTTTCTTTTTTCCGTAAGTATATAATGATACAAAAAAAAATCAAAAAAAATCGATATGCATTATTAAGTGCATTTTGCCTCCCAGACTAGATGTGCAGATATATGTGTATCAGGAATCACACTTCACCAACAATGAATTTATAAAAACCACAGGTACGTGACTTTCTATCAGACACGAATGCGCTGTTCTTGGCAAGGAGTTCACAGGAGTGATGACCTCTAGTCAAGTTCACTTCAATCGACCAACAGAAAGTAATGTTGGCTGCCGGGGGGAAAATGATGTTTTTTTCTTCTACGATTAAATTATAGAACTAACATCTGCCTGGGATAACTCTCCTTTGGTAGAATATTCACTTATGCTTTTTTTAGTAACAGTTTACCAAAATGCTAATGTGTACAACTAATACGTTTTCGAAAGTTACGCAATGAATTTACCATATATTTGTGTAGTTTTCACATAAATCTGACATCCAGTTGCATGGGGAACGCGTAATTGTGTTCAGCGCATATCGTTTGTTCCACATTTCTGCATGTCAACGCATTTATCTTGTCAACTGTAGCACTTATAACGTGTAATTACCATTGCTTTACAACCGACCGGAACTTAATCAAACAGTTGGTAACACTACGCCCCTTAGTCATCCAGTTGGAAAGCAATTTATTGGAACTCCGCCTTAGTTATGTGTACAGAGTCAAGCGTTCCACCATTAGAATTCACACCCCATTTCACAGCTGTATCGAAGAAACTATTCGAAAGATGATAACATTAAACTGTTGTTTATGTAAAAAGCCATTGTGTTTTGTTGTAATGTTAGTTTTACATATGGAAGTTCTCCATAGACTACAAAGCACCTCATATACGCACATATTACGTAATAGGAATCCAATCAATCAACCTTAAACTCTTTTGATGAGGGAGAAAGCTATCTGCACCATCCCACAGATCGGTTATGATAGGCAAATCTTTTCAATCATCCCTTTGATCTGACAGATACAAACCTCAATGTGAGCTCGTCGAGAACAAAGCCGCACTAATTTTTATTTGCGTTTCATCTCGTGTTTTGAAGTACCCAGAGTTTATGGTATCACTGCGGGATGATTCGAATTTTAACGTATGATAAATAAAATGCATTTTACAAATTCTGCAATCTTTTTCATCCATCAGGTTGAAATTATGAGTCAAAGCCGTTATCAGGTTTTCCCTGGCCTACATGTAATGGTTATATGCATCAAAGATGCTGCCTAGTGAAACAGTAGTCCCATATATGCCTGCAATGTTATTGCGTAGCATGTGAGATTTTAATGACTAGGACAATACCACCCGAAAGGCAACTGATCCTTCCGATAACTCAAATGAATTGAAAATCACCTACGATTTTGGCGCATAAGCCTTTCCCTTGTGACGGGACTTTATAATCACAACTTGAGATAACATACTTCCAGATAGCAGACTACAGTTTTATTCGAATCAGTAGGTAATGTCCCCAATCGTTCATGATGGTTGGTTGGACTGATACTGCTACCAAAAATAGGCTGGATCATCGTTGTCCTACCAGCCTAATGAACAGAACTTCATGCAACAAATGGCTGTAACCAAACAAACATAAAGAAATGGATCTTATCGGTAAATTGGTTTATCTCTGAACACCAGCCTTGTAATGAAAGACACATTACTCTATAAGCTCTGTCATCTTGGCATGCATCACAAGAAATAACAAATCGGTAAAATCCATAAATGTTTGTTTAAATGTTTGTACAGTGCATTTCGTCCACATTCCACAAATTGAGATGGCCTTAACTTGCGCCAAGGATAACAGACTTGCATGTGAGTCATAAATCGAAATTTGTATGGTTTTCAGCAAGTTAAACATCATGTAATCTTATTCAAAGTTCATTCCACGCAGATTCATAGTAGAAGATCTCATTTCCTTGCTGGATTTATAGATGTAAGGAAGCATAAATTCGTTAATAATGTCCCGGGGTATCAATCTATACCAGCGATCTTGGTATTCAAACGTTGCACATAGCATTACACAGTGCAATCATATGTCAAGACCAGGATGTAGTCAACAAGTGTTTTATCCCAACCAAGTGTATCTTAACAATATTGAAGATGTCGTTTTTCGTACCCGATTCACAACTACGACTTACACAGAAAACGACAAACCAGGAAGCTGTATAAGTGCACGTCAATGATCATGATCGCCAGGCCATCTAAATTTATCCTCAGCCGAAAAAAAGGTTCCTGGTTTCTCAATGGGAGAAGCACACTCAGTCTCGTGCTTGTTTGTTTCTCAAGCAATCCGCAACCTGCCTGGCTATCACGATATATATCCTTATGCGTCAAGCCGTTCACAATATATCGGTTCATTAAGATAATACACGTGTGACCTAAATTCACACGGTTATTGCTGACGATAGGGCAGAAGCCGCTTACCCTTCTAGAACGCCTTGTTCTATTTTACCTTTGCTTTGTCGACGACCTCCGTATAAATCCTTTCTTCGTGTTGGCGCTAGTTTTATCGAGTGTAGTTCGAATTATGGTTGTGTTGACACTTAGGTTTTCTTTTTCCACAAAGATATTGGGCCACCAAGATAGATATCAGGTTCCACGTATCATTCATATTGTACTTTCACATCCACAATCTGTAAGACCATTCAACCATTTATCAGGGTCTCGCATATCCTCAATATTTAGGGCAATCAAGATAAATACCTTGGTTCAATATGCCCAACACAAACCATTTTCTTTAATGGAGGGAGATATATTGTACGTTGTCGAAGCTTATGTCCAATTTTCTCAAATAAAGGAACACTGAAAATCAAACATATCTCATAATACCTGAGAATATCGCAGCCTTTTGTCCTGTTGTCGATCAGACCAATTATTTTACCGGATTATGTAATAGGGCAAATGTGTACGAAAGATACGATAAAAACAACTACTCCTGAACAATATCCTTGTCAGCTTGATAGTCAATAGAAATATAAACGGTTCCTTAGTACATAACCAGGTCTTAACAATATTACAATGAAACAATTTTCGTATACAGCTCAAAGATAAGTAAGATTATGTCGAACAATAACTCAATCGATAGTTTCAGCTGACGTGTAAAAGCAATTTTCGAAGACTCCCTCTGAGATTGAGAAACAAAGCGGGAACAATTTATCTGATAGAATTAATACTCAAAAACGCTAAGCCGATCAATGTCCAAGATTTGTAAGCCAGAAAAAAATGTCTTTAATCATTTTGATTTAGAATATGATCTGATCAAGTTTTAAATCCATTACTGCGCATGTTACAATTGTGATTATTTTAGTCAATAAATCATTGCCATAATTGGTGTTTGTACACCGAGTCTTTATAATGGGTTTAAACCCCCGATATATCGCCTTCAACATCGGTAAAGAGGCAGGGACGAGATTGAGGTCGATAATTAAAAAACTTGGTTGAGAAATTGAGAGACATTGGTATACCACGTAAATGGACCTTGGTATACAAATTGAATGACCTCTATGCGTAGAACATTTTTTCAGCATCACAACTGAAAGGTTTTCATTTGTACAACCTTTGTTTGGAGTCGAATATCAAATCTTAGATCATTGGTACTTAGGGCATTGATGGTACTAAGACTATTTGTGATGGTACTAAGACTATTTGTGATGGTACTAAGACTATTTTGTCATGTGCTTTCGTGATTTACGCTTCCGCTTGTCTTCGTAATTTTGTTGTTTACAACCTCCGTTGATACTGTCTCTGTTTGAAAATTGGTAGTTAATAAGTTCCGTATTTTAAACCCGTATCTGTCATTTGGTAGTAAACCGTTTCCATACGAAATGTTTTTGTCGTTATTTGGAATTGAACATCTTACATGTAAAATTACAAAATACATAAAACGACTCTGTTAATTGGTAGTAAATGGCTTTCCTCTAAACCGGTAACGACTTTATCCGTTGGTAGGAATCGGCCTCCTTACAATGTCGGTACCTTGGTGACGGTTCTTAATGCTGCGTCTCTTTAGTTCGTTAGTAGCTAACGGCTTTCTTATGAAACTGTTTTCGACGTTTGTAGTAAACGGCTCCATACGAAAAAACAATTCTCGTTGCTAGAAAACGGCTTCTGTATATAACGTCTTAATAGCGAGTTGGTACTTAGTAGCTCCCATATCTACCGCCTTGTTGGTACCGTGCTGATTTATTTGAAACTTGACGGTATATGTTTAAAATTGAAAATCTCTAAATGAGACTGGCTCCCCTATGAGTCCCATGGGACCTGACTGTCTGCCAGTTATAGGGGAGGAATTGCCAAATGTCAGTCAAAAAGGCTTAGAGCTGTGTGTTCTTCAATTTATTTTCCGAAGCCTTCCGTTTAGCTAATGGAATTAGAAAACGACGTAGACAATGAATGTGACATAGGTTTCTCGTTTGGTGCCGACTCGGGAACAGCAGTGTGTTGTCGGTGCCGGTAAAGAACTCCTTGATTCCGTCGGAGCCATGTTTAAACCTTTTTTTCATTTTGGTAGGGCACTTGGGCTTCCGGAATACTACGGAGTAAATTAGAAAATTTTGCAAAACTAAGATGTGACAGACATTTTCCATTTCCCTTTCTGGTTTAACGACGATTCCATTGAGCGAGGCGGAGAACGGTTATCCTCCAGTGATGAGTATTCTAAATTTTAAGAGGTTTTAATATGCGCGCACGGAAGCAATTCTGTATTTAGGCGCTCTTGCTGATTCCTTCCCAGTGGAATGTATGTCAATGCAATGTCACTGCACACTCTTAGCCGCCATTTACCTTGAATTTAACAACCTCTCTTAGTGTATCCTTGAGATTCGACAACGATATTGTACCTTATATGTACAAAGTAAATTAGACATTTGATTATATATATTAAAAAAAGAATGGTATTTTGTAAGTTTGCGTTTCCTTCTGTTTAGATACGTATTGCTATGGTCCTCTGTTCGGCTATGATGAGAAGTCACATTTCCAACTGTCCATGAGTTTTGCAAAATTAAAAGGCTGCATCTGGGACACCGTATGTTTACGAAAACGAATGCGTAGGTGTATTCACTAGGACGCGACAGAAACAGTATGCATATACATCCGCCAGTTGAACAATGTGAAATAATCAGCATAGCCAAAGAAAACTCAATTTAAATGTCTTGTTAAACAATGAAAATGATAGATGGTCTCAAATAATTATTACAATACACATTTTTTTGAAATAGGAGCGATATTGGATTCGGTAAAACAATGCAAAAAACATATATAAAAAAAAAATCTTAGCTGATATCGGAAACAACAAAACAAAAGCAATATATGTATAGGCACACGTGAAAATGAAATAACTTTAAAAAAGATGTATTTGTTTTGAAATTCCATTTTCCAATGTTTAACGTAACATTGAATTACTGTCTGATGTATTCGTCTTTCTCAGATTAAAACAGTCACACCTATCTTGGTTTCTGTCGACAATGGAAGGACACGAGACAACAGACTTCATTCTGTTAAACAGGTTATAACACCTGATTGGCCCGCAGGCGTGCTATCATGATCAGTCAGACATTACAATCAACTCTTTATCAACAACAAGCATCATCTCTATATGTTTCGTATTTAAAACTTTTTGATATATCTATAATATAGCGACAACATACATAGTAATATATACATATAAACAACTGCAACAAACATGGCAATATATCTATAAAACAGCAACAACATACATGGTAATATATCTATAAAACAGCAACAACATACATGGTAATATATCTATAAAACAGCAACAACATAAATAGTAATATAGACGTATAAACAGCTGCAACAAACATGGCAATATATCTTTACAACGGCAGCAAGATACGTGGTAATATATCCTCAAACACACAACATCATCCATGGTAATATATCTATAAAACAATAGCAACAACATACAAGGTAATATATTTATAAAACAGCAACAACATACAAGGTAATATATACATATAAACAGCAACAATGCATACGGAATAAATCTATCAAACAGCAACAACATAAATGTCTGTAAAAATGGGGCAACACAAATGCTAATATGTCGATAAAGCAGCATTTAAATCGCAGAAACACAGTCGCAACAACAAATAACATCCGTCGACATGTATGGCTACAAAAGAACGTAAGACATCTACATGTTACAGTCACAACTAAAAATGACAACCACCAAAGGCAGATATATGTGTATACTTAGGAAAGCCAGTAGCATAGACAGTGTGAACAACAGATAAAATGAATCTACCATTTGTGCTTACAATAGAAAGGCATTAACAGACACATTCGTAACACCAAATAGCAACCGCCAACCACTACTAACTTCTACAAATAATATGGATTACAGAAAATATTTCATAATAGCAATAAAAAAACGTCACTTTCAAATTGTTCATGTTATGTCAAGTACAACAGTACCATCTGCTATACTCACCCACATATCAATACAAATACAGAGTTACTGCTGATTATCAGCATATTTGTACTATGGCTATCAGGATTACGTACCGTGGCTATCAGAATATGTATCTACTGAATGCGCTGTGGTAGTCAGTATCTGTAAATACCTATATGTATCTTCAAAACGTATGCAAATATAAAACGACTGATTGTCATGGATTGTCATTAAATGTGACGTAGAGATGATATTTTTGGAGCGAAGCATTTGTATAATGAACTCTTCATTTCACCAATCCTTGTTTCGGTGACATCAGTATTTAAAATTATACAAAACAGAGCGATGTCGAATACAACCACGTATGATACGTGTGCATATAATCTCTTTACTGTAGTGTTTGAGCCATTCAACTTTTATCAAAATCCAATTCGGAATGCCATCAAATCCTATAAACATCCCGGCATTGTCGCCAGCTTGGAATTGGTGGGCTTGCACTGTCTTCCCCGTCCCTTCTATTGTGATGGTACCAATTAACGCGTTACGCCGGCCTGTCTGGGAGGACGTGATGGTGTAATAACCCACCTCTGTCGGAATTTATCGACTCTCGTGCGTGCAAAACTCCAAATATTATTACAGATATCATTCCCGTTCAAGGCTGTTTTGATATTGGCGTTTGATTGCAATCATTTCCCTATACAGGGCAACTCGAGGGCGGGTCATATGGACAAGCACTATCAGATATTTTACTATCTTCGAATTAGCCCTGGATGTAACCGTTTCTCTTTTTTCATCTGGTAGACACTGTATTCTGTTCAATAAATTCAGCAACGGAAAACCTAGTTTCATCATGATCTCTTTGGGATTTGTGTCTTTGTGAAATGTGGAGGCTGATGTTTTTGATTATGTTCATTAGTGAGCTCTAAGGTTTTGTTGTCACTACATTGTACCTGAGTTATCGGTGTGAGGACGTGACAGTACTTGGATTTGGTCAGGATTTACATGACGGGTGTCGTAGATAGAGCAGAAGACGCTTACCCTGCCGGGACACATGTGTTGTATTCTCCTTTTTCAATTTTTAGGGTATTCATATTAATCACTCCTTTGTTCATATTTTCCCCTAGTTATATCGATTAACAGTTCGAGTTATGGGTTTGTTGACCATTCGTTATTCTCTTTTATATGATGGTGAAAGTATGCAGGTATTTTGTAATGTGCTAGTTACTTTTGCAAATCTGTCTAAACGGAACCCGAGGCGTTTTCTCTGTTTGAGCTTGTACCCGCACTTAATGTTGTCTTTGGCATAAAAAGAACATATACGACTGCAAACAGCTAAAGTTTAGTTCCTGTAAATCACCATATCATACAGGAAGAAATGTAGTGATTTCAAGATGTATACTATATATAGCTATATATATAGTGTGGTGAGATAGCGATATTCCTTGAGCTAAATTCTGAGGTGTTATGCAACAAGTTAATATGATTTTGCATTGTTGAAAACCAGTTACATGTATCAATATAGAAAGCCAAGTCGGGTGACAGTCTAGCATGGGGTATATATAAATCACTTATCAATTAGTCTCGCACAGTCTTTGCTTCCTGAGAACATTAAGATCGCTAAAAAAATACAATGAACGTATTTCTTCTCGAGAATGATTTCGATAAAGGGAAGAAGTAGTTTAGTCGATAACAGGAAATAAAAACTTAAACACTCTATACTAATATTCGGTTACTATAATGCTCTTACATTCAATCGATTGATATACCTATTGGTAGTACTATATATATGTACTATAAATATATTTATCATACCGTCAGCTCGTAGTGGTACAAACCTCAGTCGCCCTGTCAGGACACAGATTTAGGAACCTTAATTGCCCGGTCAGAACGCATATTGCCCCGTGAAGAAGCAGGTGTACACACCTATATCGCTCCGTCAGGACGAAAATGTACAAACCTTTTTAAGTTAATCGCTCCGTCAGAACGCAGCTTTGCAAACATGCTGTGCATCGTTAGAACGCATGTGTATAAATTTAAATCGCCCCGTCAGGACGCAGATGTACGGACCTTAACCGTCCTGTAAGGTCGCAGATATCCAAACCTGGAATGTTCATCACGACGCAAATGCGCATGTACCTAAATAGCCCCGTCATGATACAGCTGTCCAAACCTTAATCAACCCGTCAGGGTACAGCTGTGCAAATCTATATCGCCCTGATTGCATTGTCAGAACGCAACTGTACTTATACCTAAGTCGCTCTACGGCCGCAGATGAACAACCCTCGAGCATCCTGCGCCCCAAGCAGGTAAGGATTTCTTGGGTTAATACAGGGTAGGATATGGAGGGGATAACATAATATCCGTTGAATACTGCTGAACGTTATACAGAATGTAGTACAGACTGTTTAACAGTGTCAGAACATGGTTGTATGGATATATATCCCCCGCTATGATGGCACGGACCCATCTCCCCCGTGAGGAGATGATGGTATGACCTATATCTCTCTACGTTGAAGTGATGGTATTGTCCTATAATACATCACTAGGTACGGTTTGGCGGGGGATAAAACAGCCACTCGAACCCTGGAGACCAGTCTGTCACTTTACATTACAACAGTACCTCACATACGACATAAGTCAGCAACAAACACGTCTGTGCAGTTCTCTGGTGAGGCTAACGGTACCAAGTCGCTACCACAATGACATAACATTGAGCAGTATCTGATATAGCCGAATTTCTATGGATCAATCATACTTGTCTAGTTGTGTGTTCATAAATCGGCAGATTAAGTATAATTCTCATAACCTGCCATACATTACAAAACAAATGGCTGATTTGTTGCGGTCTTCATCATCCGAAACATCTATGAATAGCGCTACCATTCAGATTTATGATTTAGTTTATCGAGTACGAAAATGTAACATGATTGCAATAGAACAGCTAATGTGTATGAATAATCGTGAATACACCAAACGTTTAAGCATTAGTGCTGTTGCCAATTTAAAAGCCAATGCGTCGTCCTTCACCATCATTGATGTGATTTTTATGTTTTTAAGAAATATATATATATTGGCTGAATGGGTACGTGTACGTGGTTTTCCGGGCATTATTCACGAAGGTCAAGTTAGATATTGGATTCTGATCAGGCGACCATATCAAAAGTGTCATTTGGGACCAGATTCAGAGACAAATCAAGCCTGACATTCAAAGAATCAGGTCGGTATTTTACCCAATAAACGTCAGGGTCACGCAGCTCTGTGACTTTTGATGCTTAATACTGTTTTGTTTGCTCGCAAGGTCAAAACAAATCACGTGAGCTAATTTATAAAAAATGTAATAAAAAGAGGCGAAAATGCTTTTCGGATGAATAAATCATTTGTGTATAAGCGATATTTTATATAGCGTTGCGTGGGTGCCTCTTAGTGTTACAAATGGAGTGAATCATGATATTACTTCTATTTTGGGAGGGATAATCCAATTTGAGAGGGGTAATATAATTGATCAAAGAGGAAGGCGGTAAGCCGTCAGCACCTGCCTCCAAACGTGGAGTGACGCGGTAAACCAAAAGCTCGAAAACCTTTTCATTAGGTCCAAAAAAATACGTATTGATTTTATCCTTTTTGTTCTTCTTCTCTATTTCCTCTTCTTCCCCCGCCGTGAGCTTGCCAGCACAGTTCTCAGAAACTACAAGGTTAATTAAAATGAAATGAGAAATGACACGTTTGTTTTGTCCTCTGCTCGTCCAATATGGCCGTCACGGCCTCCGAGATTGCATGAGATTCGGAGGCAAATAATCATATGATTTGACCGATTTCGCTTAAATTTAGTTTGTAAGTGCATCATGTCATTACGTGCAATACAGTGACTTCAAACAGGATCCAGTACAGGTAGAGCTTCTTACACATATACCTGTAGTTTTGCGTTGGGAAATTGTAAACACGGGATTCCAGTATAAGGAGTTATGATGTTTTGTTAAAGGACCCAGGGGCTCCGAGTCTGATACAGCTCTAGTTGCTTGTATGTTATGGATTACCCAATCATAATCATCATCTGCTAATAAAGTTCCAAATCATCGAAATCACCCTTGTTATGTAAGGCATTAAGCAAAGGATTTCTCCTTAACACAATATGTCTTTTATGGGAAAATAAACCAAACACCATAACCAGGCGCGAACAATATTTAAAGTAATTCAACCACTTTCCAAGTAGCATCGCTCCATTTTATGATATGCGTAAGCCAGTAGTCGATCATTGACATCACTCTTGGTGTATGAGAGTTTTCACTCGTTGCTTTAAATAATGAATGTAAAACAAGAACAACATTGACATCACAGTGTTATGAGAGTGAAAACCAAGGCACCTACTAAAACTCACATCAACAGTGTGAAAGGGTAAATCAGGTTGCCTAAAACTGGCAGCGGGCGTCCTAGAGAACACCCAAGACAATGAACACCCCCGTCAATCGTGTGAGAGAGATAACAAATTGGTTTAAGTTGAAATCTATGAGGAAATGACACTGACATTGCTCGGTGATGTGCCTATATAGCAAAGGAATCATCTTATTTATTTCACTTCTGGTGTGAGTATAACGCAACAATAACGTTACAAAGGCATCAGGGGAGGATTGGAGTATGATTAAAGAGATTTCCTTCCATAACCATTATAAGTTTCCACACTCATGACTCATTGGATAAACACACTAGAAGTTGGTAAATATTTTGGTTACCCACTTTTGGGTAACACCCAGAACGTTATTTCATTAGTCAATATATTAATTATGACGTCATGTAATAGTACTTTGCGACGTCATCTTCCATTTTGATAGCAATGATTCATAGTAATTGTTTTCCTCGTCGATAAGGGAAAAGAATATTTCGCAATGGAAACGTGTGGTTTTTTTTCCGATGAAATATAAACGTAATGTTTACCTAAACATCGTGACTTTATGCATTTGGAAAATTAACTAACTCGGGTTAGATCAACATGATAACCAGCCATTACTCGTTGGGGAACGTTTATATAACAATAACATTCATCGGAGTGAGTATACAGCGAAAAGAACACTGAACTGGCATTACTTGTATGCGTGAAAGTTTGAGCCAAGGTACCTGGCGTTATCAGCAGTCGTGTTTCTGAGATTGTTCGACAAGGAAGCCAGCATTGCCATCTATCTTTCTTTTGCGAGTTTAATTAGTTAAAACTCTCGACATGGTCATCACTATATCTGTTTTTCGCAACCTTGATATCAATTATATTATACGAGAAGGGTTAGTAAAAAGCTTAGGTCTCGTCTTAAACTCACAACAGCTTGAGCGTAAAGAGAAGAATTACGTTATAGTGTAATCACCTAACGCCTTTCTACATCGTTTTGCAAATAGTGTTAATATTTCGCATAATACGGGGCCGATAGGTTTATTTCTGGTTAGAGAAAACCCGCATGGGTTTTAATATCCATGCATAATGGAACACTCATACACAATCTAAAAGGCAATATTAGATCAAAAGTCTACAACATGATCATAGAGCAACAATGAAAAGTTACACTTATGTATGAGGTCGCTCGCTAGTGTTGCGTTGCACAACATGAAGAATTATTTTGCCGTCTTTATAATTAAAAGACGCATGCTCTATATATTAATATGTTATTTATCAATGACAGACCGTCTGATGTTACAGCTAAAATAGAACAATGTTCTTAAAGGTGAAATGAATACTGACGAGTATGTAAACAAGATCTAGGCCCTGATTTGTTTTTTTCCAGTAGACATTCGACAATTAAAAAAACACTGCTTACTATTAATTAAGTCCGTGCAATAATTAAACTTTCAATTATATTTTCCAATCAAATTGTAGCAGGTTTTTTTTTCTGGTGATTTAAACAATCAGCGAGTAAGATAATATTTAAAATGTGTCTTGCTTTAAGGTTGCTAGATATCTACGGCATTTACAATTTAGATATACAGTGTAAATAAAATGAATCGAAAAGTGTCACAACATACATCGAAGAGCAAATGGCGGTAATGTAGTAATAGAAAACAGCAACCCTCTGCGATTTTTCGAAAATGTAATACTATGCAAACGTCTCTTAGTAAAGAAATATAATCATGTTCCATACACAAAAAATGCACAAAGCAATGAAATACATGTAGAATAATCATTTCTCTGTAAAATTTAATCTTGTTTCACATGGTTTTGCTCAGCATCTGAAAACGACCATCTGGCAGTAAGAAATATGTGACAATATAAATTAAATAATGTGGAATTAACGAAGAATTAACTTGTTTCGTATTAAACATAAACGTGTAATGAAGAACGCTGGTGCGGTAATCAAGATGTCAGTGTTGTAAGTAGTGTAAATGAATGCTTTAGACATTTACGAAGATTATTCCTGTATGAACTTTGTTGTTTAATGATGCACTTACAAGTCATTTGATCATTAATTGCGGTTTTCAATGCAGGTGTTGTATCAGCTCAAAGAAAAGCCAATGACTTGAAACGAGTATCTATATTCATTAATATCGAAGGAAAACTTTTCCTCGATATTGTAATTTTAAATGATCAATGTTGGTTATAAACCAATATTTTGCTTGAATTTCTAAGACTTTTTTTCAAATATTAAATACCAGATACACACAAATATATTCATAAAATCAATCTGCATACTTTGTTTTAAAATCTTGTTTTGGTATTTCTATTGGTATGGTTGCTAACAAACTACGGAGGGTGGGGGTGATGCTGAATGTCCATTTCTCTTGTGATAAAGGGGTTTTCGCCCCGATGACGCCATTTACAACATATAATGTGTCCCATAGAACATCGATCTTGTTAAACAAAATGTTTAGATAGCAGTAATGGATACTGACAATTTGATTTATTGGTAGCTATACCATACAGATTATCGGTGTATTTCATCAGGTTTTAGAGTAAACAAACATCGGCTCGTGTAACATCAGATGGACAGGACATGGCCATCGTCAAATGGTTGATCAGGCCGGACTGATTCCCGCATCGGTAAAAGTTTAGAATAGCGTTGCGTGCACAATAACTCACTTCCCTATGTTCGTCGTTCTTTTAGCGTACGGTAAAATATGATGGCAACCAATTCATAATATTCTCGTTGTTTGCTTATGGGAAATAAGGGCGTGATGCCATTCATGTGGCCAACAAGAACGCAATATCATTAACACGGAAACGGATTTTTTTTTCTTGTTTTCATTAATTGTATAATAGGTGTTGGCAGGGTTTACAAATAGTATGGGTGTAAGCTTAATCGTCTTACATCTTGTAAAAGTAACTTTGTACTTTGAAGTTGTTCATATGTTTACAACAAATACATGTATAGAATGGTCTAGGATAGGCCAGATATTAAATGAAATTTTGTAAAACATGTGTTGAAAGAAAGTTTTGTATTTTACACCTGGTACAGGTACATGAATAAATGTAGCTGCGCTTGAATATCAAGAGTTTTATATATGAAAATGTGTATACTTCACTCAGGTATTTTTAATTATGGATAGTATTGAACTCTATGGGAATAAATCTCACATTTTACTTCTGAATAACGTATTCTCAATAACCTTAAAATTATATTTAAATTAAAATGTACAGCGATGTACCTAGCAATTAGTTATTCAAAATGCCCTTGAAATGTCAAATCGTGTATTTGAACTAAATAATTCGCCATCGAGCGTTGGTGTTAACTCAATAAAAGAATGGCAATTTGTTCCATTCTTGGACACGCCTCCGCCTAAATGATGAAGTTTGCTGAATTTCGATCGGAAGTAAGAGTCTTCAGTCGTAGTAACGTGTCCGCCCACGAGATTTGTACGCGATCTGTACCAGATGACTAGTCCGGTGGGACTTTTTCATATCGTCCAGACAAGGTGTTGTCTTCGACAACTAGAGGAGCGGTTCAGAAGCCAACGAGTTTAACAATGTATAGTGTAAATCAAAGGTGAATGGCCAGTAACATGCGAGACGGCACTTTCTATTGATTGTTGACGATCGATTTTACCTATAGTCTGATCCAAACGCACAGGGAATTGGGCAATATACACGTTTTTTTTATATTTACATACAAAGGTCGGCCACAGTTTGGTGAAGACATGTTAAAAGCTTTTTAACATGAATTACATTGAAAAGTGTTGAGATCAATTTATTCCATAAAACGAAACGTATAAATTATAGATAAATGTGTATGTGCAAAATTCTTAAACGGCAAACAGTATTTTAAACGTACCGGTACCTTACGCTTAATAATTAAATCTGATATGCCCACAGAACCAACTTTAAAAAAGTATACATAAAAAACCACTAAAGCTATTGATTTTGTCTTTGTGAGAAGGGATGCATTCGTTTTAGATTTGTTATTGACGACTGAAAAAAGAATTTGAGATTGGGGTACAGTTTTACCGATGTATACTTGAGTACTTACCGCTCTTCGGTTGTGACTTCTATCATTCTCATAAATGTTAAATAGACGGCATCCTAGACATACGGAACTATCCTTCTGTTCCACGGATCCATAAGGGCTGACCCCCGGGAGACACATAACTGTCACCCCGAGGGACAACACGACCAACGCCCACATGTCTCTGAAGGTTTTGTGAAACAGTGTGAAACTTTAAAGTTGATGCTCACTTTTATTCCAAACGCATGACACACCTGAAGAGCGAGAAGTTTGTACACGTGTTACTTCCGACAGCCGACTGACAGGTAGAAACACACTGGCCGTCTGACCTATATCCCACCACTGACTTGTGTTGTGTGGAGAACCAATTCAACAGACAACCTCGCGTGAGTACCTACTAACACCTACTATGTTCTACTTTCATCTTCCAGCAGATGGAAGCTCAAAGATACCATTTGTTAATTAGCGCGTGGCGTTCATTCTTGGGTCGCGCGATCTGATTGGTCGAGTCAATACCGACAATACTACGAGCGTAGTTTCCATTTATAGTTGGAGTATCGGAGTTTATTGCATGAAAGGAATCATACAGGCCTGTTCATATACTCGGATATCGCCTGGTCCGCCCGAGGTGGACAGTGTCGGGGAGATCGCCCCACGGCTGCCACCAACATTCCAACGTTGCCAATGAGCTTCCGGGGCTAGATACACTGCTTCTGGCTTAAGCCGATGCGATGATGGGAGGAAAAGCCGACACAACATGTGTCTTGCTTTAAAAGCTGATCGGAGTCTGAGTGCTGATAATGCTCCGACTCTTCCTCCAATCCATAAGGCTCCAGCTCCGGCGTGAGAAATGTATAGGCCTGGATGTGGGTTTTCTACATACATAGTGTTTTACGGTCTGGCGTTCACAATAAAAGTTTCGATCATTGCTGTTGATGCTGCTGATAAGATACACAGCTAAGCAGCTAAGGCAGATCTAGCGTATCTTTTGTTCAGGTGTGGTATACACGCCTGATTTAGTTTTTAATAGTTACTATTCTTCATTTAACCATATATGTGTTTAAACATTGGGTTGATGGTGTGGTCGTAAGCTATTATAACCTGAACTTGGTAGTTGTGTACTAGTTCATAAAACACATACAATTTACCCATTTATTTCGGATTCCATCATTGAAATGCTACGATAAGAGGTACTTAACATCGCTCTCGTCTCTATCAAGGTTATTCATGCCCTCAAAGGCCTTCATTGGAGTCATTCGTTCTTAATTACCATACTATATTTGTCTCCCGTAGACGCTTAATTACAGACATTTGAGTATTTTATGTTCAACCTGCAATCTATAAAACAGGTATTGTCGCACGTGCAATGAAGCGAGTTACAACTTAAGGTTCTAAGGGAGAGATCGTCAGCCCAATTACAGTCTTATCAACAAAGTAATGCATCATACTCAGAAATTGATATAACTGTAGTTTGACGCTCGTGCTGTGTACACGCGTTTTACGTGCGTTTAATAGGTGCACGCGTGTTACGTCGGCATCACTGCCGTCCGTTATCGACAGTTATCAAATCAAGCAACCCAGTAAATTTGTGATGGAAAGGAATGCAAAAGGTTTTTTGAAGAGCAATATCTGTTTTAATGAATTCATGCAGACGTGTCATCATTTTTACCTTGAAATGAAGTTAACAGAGAGCGTAAATCTAGTCAGCATGGCTCATATATCGATTGCTTCCTCTCGTGACGACGGCGCTATATCTGTGAGAAAAGGCCTGTTAGCATACATACACGTGGTAAATATTAACTTCGCAGTCCTATTTGAATTCGCATAAGCAATATAAAATACAATATACACATTACAACAACCAAACAAAATAGGGATCCAGCGGTAAAGGACATTGTTACTGTAAAAATAGAAATGTTCGTGGTGTTGAAATGTTCCCGTTTTCCTATTGAGTAAAATTTCACTCGATAATATCCAAGGACGAATATTCATTTGTAGAATTAAAAAGTTATAGATAATTAGAATATAAAGATTTCAGAACTGTTGCCAACGATTTTTTTTCACATCACGGAAAGTTGAGAGTGACAACACGACCCTTTCCACACGCGAATGATGGCAAGCTACAGTATACATGCTACAACCCCATAATCATTTTGGTATGTTTGTATTTTACGTCCTATTAACAGCTACGGTCATTTAAGGACGTGCCAGGTTTTGGAGGAGGAGCAAAGCCGGAGTTCCCGGAGAAAAATCACCCTTGCGACTGCCCCATCTACATGTAAGTCTCGAATACGCGACCCAGCGGTGGAGGGCTAGTGGTACATGTAGCAGAATGTCTGATGCTTTTAACCTTTTGCCCGGCGCGGCCCAAACCCCTATGTTCATCTTTAGTCACACCGGCTCACACAAAAACACAACTTTACTTCATCAAGGTACTTTTTTTCATAAATATGCGTAGTACCAAAGTAAGCCATTGACTGATAATTAACTTACCTTAACTCGCCTGCTTCATCTATTTCCTAAGTATTTAAGTACGTCTGTGACATTATTTGTATCAATTTTTTAAGTAGTTTTAAAATTGATTGCATAAGATATCACATTGTTGACATGTAGGCTTTTCCCCTACAGGAATCTATTCTTCCGTACTTTGGTATATTGAAGAAAACAGAATTCACCTTAAATGTCTAATGATCTACAATTTAAAAATGAGTATTACAGTAAATATTTCTGTAAGAGGTTTCCATTTGCTTCACATAAATATGTGCAGTGCAGGTAAACGAAAAGTAGCATGTCAATAAGAAACGTTTAGCTGGATTCTTAATTTTTGTTCCTATAAGTAGCTACATTGCTTCATACTTTGGTGATTATGTGTATAGTTTCGATTTTCCCGATTTTATTTTCGATGCAAGAGTCGGTTCGAACGAATGATAAAGCTTGAGGCCGAACATGAAATCGTAGTATATCCACTAGATAATGGAGAACATGAAATCATGGTGAATATCCACTAGATAATGGAGAACATGAAATGATAGTGAATTTCCATTAGATAATGGAAAACATAAAATTATATTGAATAACCACTAGAGAAGTCCTTTTCATTCCTTATAATTACCTGATGTGTAGACAATTTGGTTCGTGGAAAGCAAAGCGCTGCTTGTCGTTCACTAAAAGTAAGGAGGCGACTAGTGTCGGCCCTCACACAGAATTGGGTATCCCCCTTTCTTTGATGATAAGGGACATTGCAAAATCAGAAAGAGTTCCACTGCCCCATTGACACACGAGCAATCTCTGTTATTTCACATTTATCTTCTCTTTCTGCCATAACATGATGTACATTATCATAATATGATTGTCGTTCTATAACGTGCTTATAGTATTACTATGTACATGATGTTATTTCCCTTTATATGATGTGATTTTGTCTTTGTCATTGAATGATGTGTTTTGTCCTTGTAATAAATCGACATGTAAAGATTGCTAGACCATATATGATGGTACTGTATTACCATTACATTATCATATGATATGCTAGAATAGAGCGCTCATGTGATCAGAACTGACGCAAATATCACACCATATAATGGTTATGTCAACCCCTAATATAAGGAAAGTTAATCATATAATGTGTATGTCAGTCCCTATAACAATGAAAGTTCATGATAAAATGTTTATGTCAAACCCTATACTAATAAAAGTTCATCATATGATATTTATATCAGCATCTATAATAATGAAAGTTCATCATATAATGCTTATGTCAGCCCCTATAATAATGAAAGTTCATCATATGATATTTATATTAGCATCTTTAATAATGAAAGTTCATCATATAATGCTTATGTCAGCCCCTATAATAATAAAAGTTCATGAGAAAATGTTTATGTCAGCCCCTATAATAATGACAGTTCATGATATATTGTTTATGTCAGCCCCTATAATAATGAAAGTTCATCATATGATATTTATATCAGCATCTTTAATAATGAAAGTTCATCATATAATGCTTATGTCAGCCCCTATAATAATGAAAGTTCAGGATAAAATGTTTATGTCAGCCCCTATAATAATGAAAGTTCATGATATAATGTTTATGTCAGCCCCTATAATAATGAAAGTTCATCATATGATGTTTATGTCAGCCCCTATAATAATGAGAGTTCATGATAAAATGTTTATGTCAAACCTTATAATAATGAAAGTTCATCATATAATGTTTATGTCAGCCCCTATATTAATGCAAGTTCATCATATGATGTTTATGTCACCCCCTATAATAATGAAAGTTCCTGATAAAATGTTTTTATCAAACCCTATGATAATGAAAATTCATCATATGATGTTTATATCAGCCCCTATAATAATGAGAGTTCATGATAAAATGTTTATGTCAGCCCTTATAATAATGAAAGTTCATGATAAATGTTTATGTCAGCCCCTATAATAATGAAAGTTCCTGATAAAATGTTTATTTCAAACCCTATACTAATGCAAGTTCATCATATGATGTTTATGTCAGCCCCTATAATTATGAAAGTTCATGATAAAATGTTTATGTCAAACCCTATACTAATGAAAGTTCGTCATATACTGATAATAATGTACAATGATGAAAGCAGATTATGTAACGATGAAACGACATCATACAGTTAAAATGTAGAAAGCACAACAGCTTTCAATGCAAAAGACTCCGTATGCATACATTCATTTTCTAAAATGAACTCGTCATGTATCTGTTTTGCAATGTGCCTGACTGGCGACCATATAAAAGCGCACGCTTAAAACAAGTAAAACGCGTAGAAACTGTATTTGTTTGTTTTATATTTAGATGTATTGCTGTATATCGCCTGACGTCATGTGGTGTAAATATGCTACACAAATAGCTGTTCGCTGATGATAGTAAAACCCTCTTCGTTTTCTAACAAATTAAGTATATCTCCGAGGAAACAGAATCGCTTTCATGTAGTGTTTTTCAACCTCTCGGGAAGAAACGCTCGTCATTATTGATGATATGTTATGACGGTTCTCGGCTAATTCACAAGCAAATTGGAGAAAATGTTCCAACGAGTTTCAGCAAAGGTGAGCATGACGGTTGTTCTTTGAATTCTAACATAATTCTATATATCCCCAATAATCGTTGAGGGAATAGTGTATCAGTGATGATCAGCCAATTCTTAGAAGGTTCAGTATGTACATTGTACGGCAGAGGATTCAACACAAGACACAATAAAATGTTGAACAAAATAAAAAAAATGAAAAGACAAATCAAAGTGCAAACACACAACGATAAAAAAGGAACCCGAGAAAACACAAAAGCAAAAGATAGACATACATATGACGTAGAAAATTGACATATGACGTGGAATATTGACATATGACGTAGACGGAAAGATCAGGGAATAAGACATCCATTGACAAAACGGAACAGAACATTTAAACCTTTTCTCACAGAAAATGGAAAAAAATATCAATGGAACCTTGCGGATCGCTTGATTAGCTAAATGACGTCATGAAATGAACGTATTCATGATCTTGCTACTCAATGACACCAACCCCGGTCATGTTTCCAATCTAAATGACGCCTTGGTTAGAAACATCGTTTTGCACAACAAACAGTTATGGTAATAAATGGTCTTTCGTAACATACGCCCATGATTGAATTGCTATTAAGTAGTGGTTGTTTAGTTTCACGTTAGAGGAAATGGTGTTAGTGCTATACATCTGTGTACAAAGGTAAGTGATTGGTCTAATTGATCTTGCACGGAGATGTTAATGTATGTATTCTACAGACTAGCGGCTCAGATCCCTTGAGAATTGCGGACAAATCGTTGATAATAAATCAATTGTCAGTGTCAAAGAAATATAAGCCAAACCTTCTTCGTTTGTTATATCATAGGTATTGGACGCCTCCATACAACACAAGGTACAAATAGACACGCATGCTAATATAATATAGGACTGTTCTCACACAACGGAAAGTGCAATACCAGGTTAACATCGTATCATACAAAGAAAGGTACACCCCACCTCATACAACATAAGGTACACACCGCCGTATACAATACAAGGTACACACCGCCGTATACAATGCAAGGTACACACCGCCGTATACAATACAGGAACACACCGCCTTATACAACGTACGGTACACACCGCCTTCTACAATACAAGGTACACACCACCTCATACAACATAAGGTACACACCGCCTTATCCAATACAAGGTACACACCGCCTCATACAACATAACGTACACACCGCCTTATACAATACAAGGTTCACACCGCCTCATACAACATAAGGTACACACCGCCTTATACAATACAATGTACACACCGCCATATACAATACAAGGTACACGCTGCCTTATACAATACAAGGTACACACCGCCTCATGCAATACAAGTTACACACCGCCTTAAACAAGACAAGGTACACATCGACTAATATAACATAAGGTTCACACCGCCTTATACAATACAAGGTACACCCCGCTCATACAACATAAGGTACACACCGCCTTATACAATACAAGGTACACACCGCCATATACAATACAAGGTACACGCTGCCTTATACAATACAAGGTACACATCGCATTATACAACATAAGGTGAACACCGTCTTATACAATACAAGGTACAAACCGCCTCATACAACATAAGGTATACACCGCCTTATACAATACAAGGTCCACATCGCCTTATACAATACAAGTTACACATAATCTTATACAATAAAAGGTACACATCGCCTTATACAACATGAGGTATACACCGTCTTCTACAATAAAAGGTACACACCGCCTTATAAAATTCAAGGTACACACTACCTTATACAATACAATGTACACATTGCCTTATACAATACAAGGTACACACCGCCTCATATAACATAATGTATACACCGTCTTCTACAATACAAGGTACACATCGCCGAATACACCTTAAGGTAAACACCGCCTTATACAATGCCAGGTACACACCACCTCATACAACATAAGGTACACACCGCCTTATACATTACAAGGTACGTAACGCCTCATACAACATAGGGTACACACCGCCTCATACAACATAAGGTTCACACCGTCTTAAACAAGACAGGGTACACATCGCCTTATATAACATAAGGTACACACCGCATTATACAATACAAGGTACACATCGCATTATACAACATAAGGTCACACCGCCTTAAACAATACAAGGTACACATCGCCTTATACAATA